>NW_025767420.1:370778-472493 GCF_003918875.1 Haliotis rubra
TACCATCAGCATGTGTGTATGAGGGAGAAAGTATAGCTATCATCAGCATGGGTGTATGAGGCAGTCAATACAGCTACCATCAGCATGGGTGTTTTAAGGCAGTCAGTATAGCTACCATCAGCATGTGTGTATAAGGCAGTCAGTATAGCTACCATCAGCATGGGTGTATGAGGCAGTCAGTATAGCTACCATCAGCATGGGTGTATGAGGCAGTCAGTATAGCTACCATCAGCATGGGTGTATGAGGCAGTCAGTATAGCTACCATCACCATGTGTGTGTGTGAGGCAGTCAGTGTAGCTACCATCAGCATGGGTGTGTGAGGCAGTCAGTATAGCTACCATCAGCATGTGTGTGTGAGGCAGTCAGTATAGCTACCATCAGCATGGGTGTATGTGAGGCAGTCAGTATAGCTACCATCAGCATGTGTGTATGAGGCAGTCAGTATAGCTACCATCAGCATGGGTGTATGAGGCAGTCAGTATAGCTACCATCAGCATGGGTGTATGAGGCAGTCAGTATAGCTACCATCAGCATGTGTGTGTGAGGCAGTCAGTATAGCTACCGTGAGCATGCATGGGTGTGTGAGGCAGTCAGTATAGCTACCATCAGCATGTGTGTGTGAGGCAGTCAGTATAGCTACCATCAGCATGGGTGTGTGAGGCAGTCAGTATAGCTACCATCAGCATGGGTGTATGAGGCAGTCAGTATAGCTACCATCAGCATGTGTGTATGAGGCAGTCAGTATAGCTACCATCAGCATGTGGTGTATGAGGCAGTCAGTATAGCTACCATCAGCATGTGTGTATAGGGCAGTCAGTATAGCTACCATCAGCATGTGTGTATGTGGCAGTCAGCATAGTGTGTATGAGGCAGTCAGTATAGCTACCATCAGCATGGGTGTATGAGGGCAGTCAGTATGTGTGTCAGCATGTGGTATGCAGTCAGTATAGCTACCATCAGCATGTGTGTGTGGGAGGCAGTCAGTATAGCTACCATCAGCATGGGTGTATGAGGCAGTCAGTATAGCTACCATCAGCATGGGTGTATGGGGCAGTCAGTATAGCTACCATCAGCATGTGTGTGTGTGAGGCAGTCAGTATAGCTACCATCAGCATGGGTGTATGAGGCAGTCAGTATAGCTACCATCAGCATGTGTGTATGAGGCAGTGTGTGTACCATCAGGCAGTCAGTCAGTATAGCTACCATCAGCATGGGTGTGTGAGGCAGTCAGTATAGCTACCATCAGCATGTGTGTATGAGGCAGTCAGTATAGCTACCATCAGCATGGGTGTGTGAGGCAGTCAGTATAGCTACCATCAGCATGGGTGTATGAGGCAGTCAGTATAGCTACCATCAGCATGGGTGTATGAGGCAGTCAGTATAGCTACCATCAGCATGTGTGTGTGTGGCAGTCAGTATATAGCTACCATCAGCATGGGTGTATGTGGGCAGTCAGTATAGCTACCATCAGCATGTGTGTGTAAGGCAGTCAGTAGGCAGTCAGTATAGCTACCAGCTCAGTATCAGCATGGGTGTATGAGGCAGTCAGTATAGCTACCATCAGCAGCATATGTGTATGAGGCAGTCAGTATAGCTACCATCAGCATGTGTGTATGAGGCAGTCAGTATAGCTACCATCAGCATGTGTGTATGAGGCAGTCAGTATAGCTACCATCAGCATGTGTGTGTATGAGGCAGTCAGTATAGCTACCATCAGCATGTGTGTGTGTGAGGCAGTCAGTATAGCTACCATCAGCATGTGTGTGTGAGGCAGTCAGTATAGCTACCATCAGCATGTGTGTGTGAGGCAGTCAGTATAGCTACCATCAGCATGGGTGTATGAGGCAGTCAGTATAGCTACCATCAGCATGTGTGTATGTGAGGCAGTCAGTATAGCTACCATCAGCATGTGTGTATGAGGCAGTCAGTATAGCTACCATCAGCATGGGTGTGTGAGGCAGTCAGTATAGCTACCATCAGCATGGGTGTGTGAGGCAGTCAGTATAGCTACCATCAGCATGTGTGTATGAGGCAGTCAGTATAGCTACCATCAGCATGGGTGTATGAGGCAGTCAGTATAGCTACCATCAGCATGTGTGTATGAGGGCAGTCAGTATAGCTACCATCAGCATGTGTGTGTATGAGGCAGTCAGTATAGCTACCATCAGCATGTGTGTGTGAGGCAGTCAGTATAGCTACCATCAGCATGGGTGTATGAGGCAGTCAGTATAGCTACCATCAGCATGTGTGTATGAGGCAGTCAGTATAGCTACCATCAGCATGGGTGTATGAGGCAGTCAGTATAGCTACCATCAGCATGGGTGTATGGGGCAGTCAGTATAGCTACCATCAGCATGTGTGTGTGTGAGGCAGTCAGTGTAGCTACCATCAGCATGTGGTGTGTGAGGCAGTCAGTATAGCTACCATCAGCATGTGTGTGTGAGGCAGTCAGTATAGCTACCATCAGCATGGGTGTGTGAGGCAGTCAGTATAGCTACCATCAGCATGTGTGTGTGAGGCAGTCAGTATAGCTACCATCAGCATGTGTGTGTATGAGGCAGTCAGTATAGCTACCATCAGCATGTGTGTATGAGGCAGTCAGTATAGCTACCATCAGCATGTGTGTATGAGGCAGTCAGTATAGCTACCATCAGCATGTGTGTATGAGGCAGTCAGTATAGCTACCATCAGCATCAGCATGTGTGTATGAGGCAGTCAGTATAGCTACCATCAGCATGGGTGTGAGGCAGTCAGTATAGCTACCATCAGCATGTGTGTCAGCATGTGTGTATGAGGCAGTCAGTATAGCTACCATCAGCATGGTGTGTATGGGGCAGTCAGTATAGCTACCATCAGCATGTGTGTATGGGGCAGTCAGTATAGCTACCATCAGCATGTGTGTATGAGGCAGTCAGTATAGCTACCATCAGCATGTGTGTATGAGGCAGTCAGTATAGCTACCATCAGCATGGGTGTATGAGGCAGTCAGTATAGCTACCATCAGCATGGGTGTATGAGGCAGTCAGTATAGCTACCATCAGCATGTGTGTATGAGGCAGTCAGTATAGCTACCATCAGCATGGGTGTGTGAGGGCAGTCAGTATAGCTACCATCAGCATGGGTGTATGAGGCAGTCAGTATAGCTACCATCAGCATGGGTGTATGAGGCAGTCAGCATAGTTACCATCAGCATGGGTGTATGGGGCAGTCAGTATAGCTACCATCAGCATGTGTGTGTGTGAGGCAGTCAGTATAGCTACCATCAGCATGGGTGTGTGAGGCAGTCAGTATAGCTACCATCAGCATGTGTGTGTGTGAGGCAGTCAGTATAGCTACCATCAGCATGGGTGTATGAGGCAGTCAGTATAGCTACCATCAGCATGTGTGTGTGAGGCAGTCAGTATAGCTACCATCAGCATGTGTGTATGAGGCAGTCAGTATAGCTACCATCAGCATGGGTGTATGAGGCAGTCAGTATAGCTACCATCAGCATGCATGAGGCAGTCAGTATAGTGTGTGTGTGTGTAGTCAGCAGTCAGTATAGCTACCATCAGCATGGGTGTATGAGGCAGTCAGTATAGCTACCATCAGCATGTGTGTGTGAGGCAGTCAGTATAGCTACCATCAGCATGTGTGTGTGTGAGGCAGTCAGTATAGCTACCATCAGCATGTGTGTATGAGGCAGTCAGTATAGCTACCATCAGCATGGGTGTATGAGGCAGTCAGTATAGCTACCATCAGCATGTGTGTATGAGGCAGTCAGTATAGCTACCATCAGCATGGGTGTGTGAGGCAGTCAGTATAGCTACCATCAGCATGTGTGTGTATGAGGCAGTCAGTATAGCTACCATCAGCATGGGTGTATGAGGCAGTCAGTATAGCTACCATCAGCATGGGTGTGTGAGGCAGTCAGTATAGCTACCATCAGCATGGGTGTATGAGGCAGTCAGTATAGCTACCATCAGCATGTGTGTATGGGCAGTCAGTATAGCTACCATCAGCATGGGTGTGTGTGTGGGCAGTCAGTATAGCTACCATCAGCATGGGTGTGTGAGGCAGTCAGTATAGCTACCATCAGCATGTGTGTGTGAGGGGCAGTCAGTATAGCTACCATCAGCATGTGTGTATGAGGCAGTCAGTATAGCTACCATCAGCATGTGTGTATGAAGGCAGTCAGTATAGCTACCATCAGCATGTGTGTGTGTGAGGCAGTCAGTATAGCTACCATCAGCATGGGTGTATGAGGCAGTCAGTATAGCTACCATCAGCATGTGTGTGTGAGGCATGAGGCAGTCAGTATAGTCAGTATAGCATCAGCATGGGTGTATGAGGCAGTCAGTATAGCTACCATCAGCATGGGTGTATGAGGGCAGTCAGTATAGCTACCATCAGCATGTGTGTATAAGGCAGTCAATATAGCTACCATCAGCATGGGTGTGTGAGGCAGTCAGTATAGCTACCATCAGCATGGGTGTGCATGGGTGGCAGTCAGTAGTATAGCTACCATCAGCATGGGTGTATGAGGCAGTCAGTATAGCTACCATCAGCATGGGTGTATGAGGCAGTCAGTATAGCTACCATCAGCATGTGTGTGTGAGGCAGTCAGTATAGCTACCATCAGCATGGGTGTGTGAGGCAGTCAGTATAGCTACCATCAGCATGTGTGTGTGAGGCAGTCTGTATAGCTACCATCAGCATGGGTGTGTGAGGCAGTCAGTATAGCTACCATCAGCATGTGTGTATAAGGCAGTCAATATAGCTACCATCAGCATGGGTGTGTGAGGGCAGTCAGTATAGCTACCATCAGCATGGGTGTGTGTAAGGCAGTCAGTATAGCTACCATCAGCATGGGTGTATAAGGCAGTCAGCATAGTTACCATCAGCATGGGTGTATGAGGCAGTCAGTATAGCTACCATCAGCATGTGTGTGTGAGGCAGTCAGTATAGCTACCATCAGCATGTGTGTGTGTATGAGGCATGTGTGTGAGGCAGTCAGTATAACTACCATCAGGATGTGTGTGTGAGGCAATCTGTATAGCTACTATCAGCATGGGTGTGTGAGGCAGTCAGTATAGCTACCATCAGCATGGGTGTATGAGGCAGTCAGTATAGCTACCATGAGCATGTGTGTGTGAGGCAGTCAGTATAGCTACCATCAGCATCTGTGTGTGTGAGGCAGTCAGTATAGCTACCATCAGCATGTGTGTATGGGGCAGTCAGTATAGCTACCATCAGCATGTGTGTATGAGGCAGTCAGTATAGCTACCATCAGCATGTGTGTATGAGGCAGTCAGTATAGCTACCATCAGCATGGGTGTATGAGGCAGTCAGTATAGCTACCATCAGCATGGGTGTATGAGGCAGTCAGTATAGTCAGTATAGCTACCATCAGCATGGGTGTATGAGGCAGTCAGCACAGTTACCATCAGCATGTGTGTATGAGGCAGTCAATACAGCTACCATCACCATGTGTGTTTGAGGCAGAAAGTATAGCTACCATCAGCATGTGTGTATGAGGCAGTCAGTATAGCTTCCATCAGCATGGGTGTATGAGGCAGTCAGCATAGTTACCATCAGCATGTGTATTTTAGGCTGACTGACTGACTGAGTTTAGTTTTACGCCGCTTTTAGCAATATTCCAGCAATATCACGGCGGGGGACACCAAAAATGGGCTTAACACATCGTGTCCATGTGGGGAATCGAACCCGGATCCTCGGCGTGATGAGCCAATGCTTTAACCACTTGGCTACCCCACCGCCCCTGTGTATTAGGCAGTCAGTATAGCTACCATCAGCATGGGTGTGTGTGAAGCAGTCAGTATAGCTACCATCAGCATGGGTGTATGAGGCAGTCAGTATAGCTACCATCAGCATGGGTGTGTGAGGCAGTCAGTATATATTTTTTATGCCCCTGCCATATATGGCTGGGGGCATATAGGGTTACCCTCAGTGTCCGTCCGTCCGTCTGTCTGTGCGTCTGTCCATCCGTACGAAACAGGGAATGTATTCTTTCCACTTCTCCACCATAACCACTCTGTGGAATTCAATGAACTTATACATGGGCTTTCTTGGGACTCTAATGGTGTGCATCTCATATTTTGTTTATTTTTTGTTGTTGTAAGTTTAGAGACATTTGAACTTAGGTACATTTTGCTGAATTTCTCTATGATGATAGTGTAATAGGGGATGAAGCCTATCCACTTCTCCACAAACACTGCTCAACAGAATTGAATGAACTTCTACATGTCTTTTGTAGGGACTCTAAAGGTGTGCATTTCATAATTTTTTATGCAATTTCTTAATTTCGTCACTTTTACAGATGTTTGAACTTAGTTGAATTTTGTTCTATTCAGCCAGTGTTCGTTCCATCCAACAGGGGGTGTACGTTATCCACTACTTTATGGAATTCATTTAGATTACACATGTGCTTTATAGGGACTCTAAAGGCGTGCATCTCATATTTTGATTTTGTATCTTATTTATTTTTCCAATATTAATGCTGTTTGAACTTAGATAAATTTTGTTGAATTTCTCTCTGAATGTAGTGTTGTAGGGGGTGAAGTCTATCCACTTCTCCACAAAAGCTGCTCAACCGAATTGATTGAGCTTCAACGTGTGTTTAATTGGAACTCGAAAAAGTGCATCTCATACCTTGTTCATCCAATTTCTTAATTTTGTCACTTCTACAGATGTTTGAACTTAGTTGAATTTGGTTCTATTCATCCAGTTCGTCCCATACAACAGGGGGTGTACTTTATTCACTTCTCCTCAAAAAACGCTTCACAAAACTCATTTAGCTTACATATGTCTTTTATAGAGACTCTAAAGGTGTGCATCTCATATTTTGTTTTTGTATTCTATAGTTTTGTGTATGTTTAGAGTCATTTGAACTTGGATAAATTTTGTTGAATTTCTCTCTGATGATAGTGAAATAAGGGATTAAGTCTATCCACTTCTCCACAAAAACTGCTCAACAGAATTGATTAAGCTTATACATGTTTCATTGGGACTCGAAAGGTGTGCATCTCATCGTTGCATAGTTGTTTATTTAACTTGTTGGTGAATTTTGTTCAATTATTGATCTTTATATGTCTTATGAATGTCAGCGGGGGCATCCCTGTCCCTGGACACAATTTTTTCTTGTTTATTCCAGCAAATCAGGTTACAAGCATGGTTGTATTGAAAGACAATGGTTACAAATGAGTAATGTATAAGTAATAGTTCTCAGATACAGAGAAACAATCAATAACAGTATTCTCATACAAATAGTTTTGACACAGTAGCCCTTACAAATAGTGTCAAAGTATACGAATAATATTATAGGTTATGGCAAAAATGTACAAAGCAAATGACACAAATCATGGAATGTAAGTTAGATTAAATTGTTAAAAACTACACAGTCATAGCAAAGCTTATGCATAAAAAATCATGAAAAACATGAAGTCAAGTGACCTCTTTCATAAATATCTGACAGAGGAAGCCATTTTTTTTCAAATGCAGACCATTTATTATTCTTGCAGGCAGTGAATTTTTCAATAGAATATATCTGTTTGAAGATTTTTATCACTGTATCAACTGAAAGGCTTGTCCTTTTAAGACTACTTAAGAATACATGTCTTTTACATAACAAGAGTAAGTGGTATCAGTTTTCCTAGAATCACTCATGACTATTCTGAACTTAGAATCGGTTGGGATGTTTTCGAAAATATACTAACACGAACGCCCAAGTGCTCTGTCAACCATCATTGGATAGTGTTTACAAAATCATGTTTCGCGAAGGCCAGTATTGAGACGCATATTACATCACGTATATTTCATATTCAGCTGCGACAAATGCATCACTGAATTCCCCATACATTTTAGAATTAAATTACAAATGGTCTTTGTCACCAATACCAACTGTCTAGATGAAATCAAGTGAAAGATATTTGGTGTGAAAACGAAAGCTGTGCTCGAAAGACTGTGCTTGTTTGAAATGTAAACGAAGAATTACGTGTTTACACTGCATAGCATTTTCTGAAATTTTCAGACATCCAACCGTCTATTCGTTGCCCAATGCCTTTAGAATATGCATGGCAAGAGTACCGTAGCAAGAAATGGGGAGTTGAAAACATAATATGCAATGATTTGATTATTCATAAGAAATTGTCACAGTTTCCGTGCAGCAAAATCATGCCTTCAGTAACCCATGCTTGTCGTAAGAGGCGACTAACGGGATTGGGTGGTCAGGCTCGCTGACTTGGTTGACACATGTCATCGGTTCCCAATTGTGCAGATCGATGCTCATGCTGTTGATCACTGGATTGTCTGGTCCAGACTCGATTATTTACAGACCGCCGCCATATAGCTGGAATATTGCTGAGTGTGGCGTAAAACTCAACTCACTCACTCACTCTTACTTACAATGAAAACTATGAAAACATAACAATACACAGATAGTCAGAATAATTCTGATTGCTCACATCTCATATTGATCCCTGAATCAAGGGAAGGGTCCTAGCAAAATCTTGTGTACCCTTGTCAGCGAAGCTGCCATTTTGTAAGAAATCGGTCATCGGTATTGATGTCATATGTCAACATTGATGTACATATTAGGCAATTTCTTTGAGGTGAAGGTCGGTTGAACAAGAGTAAACACAATCGCCCTATCTTTCCGATTACAGTTTCAGTATTATGATGTACATTTTGCATATCGTTCAGATATTATTTCATGAAACTAATTTCAGTATCTACATTTAGCTTTGTTCAATATCATATCATACATGGATTATAGGGTATACTTTTTTATATTCTTTGAAAGTTTTTGATTGTTTGAATAATATTTACTCAGACTCAGACTCAGACTCTTTATTTCGTAAATGATGGCCTCTGAGGCCTATAGTACAATTTACATAAATAATTCAAACATAATGGTTTGTTATACAAGCAAGGTTTGCATAACGGATATGAAACATTTTAGTCACACAAATTGCTAAATTATTTAAAATAGTAGTATCATGGCTGGACAGTAATTGAATGAATTTTTGTTTAGATGGATACTTATGGTAATATAGTGGTATATACTTATCTCTTGGATGTGTGTATAAAGGGCATATTATTAAGGTATGGTATTCGTCTTCAAGGCCATCTTCACAAAACGGGCACATTGCATCGATTTTTGTCTTTGAAACGGACCGTCTGTATGATGCAATTTTTAATTCGGAAGCGGAACAATGGAATTTTGTTAGAAAGCGGCACAATTTAGATGATTTGATTAGGTTTAAATATGGCTCCATTTGGAAGGTGGTCTTGAAGGTACAGTAAGATGTTAACATTGAAGATTCATGCACACGAGCAGACCAGTCCTGCATCCATACATCCTTCCTTCTTAATGTAAATATGCTAATGAATTGTTTCACATCACCAACATCCTGAGCTTGCCAAACGTTTGCAAAGCCATACGAAAATAATATGGTTCGGACGCATGATGCCCATTTTTTATACCTTGACAATCAAACCTTTTTAACATATAATAACAATGTTTGACCAAACGATTTTCTGGCAATCTGACAATTTTAAGCCAGAATTTTATAACATAGATAAATGTTAACAATGAGTGGCATGCGCCCGCTTTCGCCCAGTACTGCGACATTAGAAGATTTATAACTTATTTTCAAAACATATTTACAAAACTTGGTGTGAACTTTCTCTACTGGTTTATTTACAAAAACACCCCACAACTCTGACCCATAGAGGAGAATAGGCTGAATTTTACAGTCAAAAATCCTGAAATAAGTGTTAACTGGTAAGTCCTGAAAACAACTGAACAGTTTCTGAATGGGAGCTAAGGC
Organism: Haliotis rubra; assembly: GCF_003918875.1. Taxonomy (NCBI): domain Eukaryota; kingdom Metazoa; phylum Mollusca; class Gastropoda; order Lepetellida; family Haliotidae; genus Haliotis; species Haliotis rubra. The sequence goes on from NW_025767420.1 coordinate 380,610, forward strand.
TTTATCTGCTTGTTTTGCCAAAGTATAACAAGCTTTTGAAAAATTATTTCTGCAGGATAAGACAATTCCCAGGTATTTATAATAAGAAACTACTTCAATGAGCTCGCCATTTAATGACCACCTTTCATGTTTTGATAACTTTCCACCATTTTTGAAAACGACTATTTTACTTTTTTCAATATTTACTTTTAATCCCCATTTAACCTAATAATGAGATAAAATATCAATTTTACGTTGTAAGTTAACAACTGAATCTGCGAATAGTGCAACATCATCAGCAAACAACAGGAGATAGATTTCCTCGATATCACAGTCAATAAATATTCCATGGGTATCTTCAGCCAACATAGTATGGACTAACTCGTCAATATACATAAGGAACAGAATTGGTGATAACAAACACCCTTGTCTCACACCTGCAGACGAAGAAAACATGTCTGTAAATTTACAGTGATCACCTCATACAGAAGCTTTAACATTTAAGTAAATACTATCAATTACAGAAAAGATTTGCCATGAATTTGCTTTTTGAGTAATATATACATCAGCTTTGGCCTGTCGACTAGGTCGAAAGCCTGTTTGAAGTCCACAAACATACAGTAAAACTTTCCACCTTTTCGTCTTAGGTATTTATGAGCAATGTTGTATGGAATAAATTGATTGTCAGTAGCTGAATAGTTTTCATGGAATCCAGATTGCAATTCAGATGGTATATGTTGGAGTTCTAGCCACAGTTTTAGCCTTGCGCAATCACTGCAGTGCATAGTTTTCCCATAATGTTCAAGAGACTGATTCTTCGATAATTACCCGGGTCTGTGGGGTTGCCTTTCTTGTGAATTGGGACCATGAGACTGGTTTTCCAAGTGTCAGGAAATATACCAGTATTTAATATAGAGTTAAATAATAACACAAGATAGGGTAGTAGCTCCTGTGATACAACTTTGATGGCTTCCGGTTGAATCCGATCAAGGCCTTGAAATTTATTTAATTTTAACTGCTTTATGACTTTACTGATTTCTTAAGACGTTATGTCCCTCCTAGGATATCGTCACAGTCACCACACTTTTCACAAGTATACGGATTATGGTCCGACAGCAAAGATTTTACTTCTAGATCGAATTCCGCTTCATTGTTAATGTCCGGGTTGAGGAGAGTTTTAAAATAATCCAACCAAGTGTCTGATGAAATGTTGTTTGTGGTAGAAAATTTCCCGCTACTATGCTTTCTCTCAAGTTTCCAAAACTTTTTACAATCCTTATCGCTTGCTCCTGCAGTTATATCATCTATTACTTTCTGTTCGTAGGCTTTCTCTTTTTTATAACACAGTTCCTTAAATAACTTCTTATTCCGGATATATTGTCTAGGGTAATAATTACAATTTGTCTTTCTAAACGAATTCAAAAATTTATATTTATCTTTCTTTCTGGCATTACACTCTTTATCAAACCATGGGGGTTGTGTACTGGTGTTGTATACTTTCGAAGTCGACTTCGAACTTGAAACAGCTTGGAAGGACCTGTAAAAAGGTTCTTGTAATAATGTTACACTGTTGTTGATGTTGACATTTATTATTCCCTAAACGCATCAAATTTGTCCTTCAGTAAATTACTCAGAATTGTATTAAATGAGTCCTGATTACTCGCATTACAGCGATACCTGTTCAAGGTGTGTACGCCAGTGTGCGCTGCATGTGCCTGTTAATGTGCATGAGATGGCTTGTCAATTTCAGACAGGCGCGAGAAGTAGGTCACGATGGGCAGGTGATCTGACAAGGATTCAGCTGAGACTTCACAATCAATCACTTTATGGAAGATATTGGAAGACACAATACAATAATCAATGACACTCTTACCCCTGGGGCCTATGAATGTAAACTCGCCAAACTTGTCGCCTGGGAAGCGACCATTGGTGAAATGTACATTGAGATTACAACATAAACTAATTAGTTGTTGACCAAAATCATCAAGTATCCCATCTTTGGACATAATATTTGCATAGGAAATTGACACATTTATTGTAGTACACCATATTTTATACCTTTACACAAGTGTTAGAAGATCACACGTAGCCATGACTGCAACATGTACTTTAGTTCCTATGATGTACAATATTCATTGCATTGGGACTAATATTGCAGTTTCATATGAACATGTTAATGAACAGCGATTTAATTCAACCTTATAAGTAAAACTGATAATATTAATGAAAATGATTTTATGAAATGTATATATGCACACATATTTAAAGGAATTGTCTAGTTCATTGAATTTGTTTGTGTCATTTTGTAGACAAAACAATGATGTATGGCCAGGTGCGCGTTTGTCAGAAACATTTTATGATTCACTATCATTGTTTTCGATCATATAATCAATTCATATTCGATTAAAAGATATTGTGATGACAGGATATCAATCTCTTACTATATGTATACAAAAATTGTTTAAAAATGTATAAATCATGTCATGTTTACATTGGATAAACCTTACAACCACATTCTAATAGTTCCATTAAAAAAACCCTATTTTTTTGCATCTTCAGTGCATACTTATGAAGAGAAATAGCTGCATCATCATAAACAAAGAAAATACTTATCCTAAAAAAAATATTCGGGTATTGTGAAATATTATTTTTCATTTACGTTATATTAATGCCAAACAGGTGCGCGTGTAGCTCACAATAACATATACAGTGAAACCTTCTAATTGTTGATATATTCAGGATAATATTTAAATGCTAAAATCAGTCATCTTATGTTTTGTCTAAAGAGTGTTAAATTCTGACATAGAAGCCAAGACCATTTATGCAATTAATGGAATTTAGGTGAGATATATATACTAATCAACATATCAATGTCATCTTTTTCCGACGTCGCAAAATACATAAAACAAGCAATGACGTCAACTAGAATGTAATCTTTTCAGTAGTTTCATTACATTTGACAATATGGCTAGTACTCTGTTAATAATGATGCAAAATTAGTCAAATTACATCTACACAAACAGGAGAATATGGGAATCTAAGAACTAACATATATCGGATAGGGCCATCCAAATCACTATTACGTGCTTTCACATATAGTACATTGTCATCTTTTCTTATAAATTGTGGAACTACCAAAACGTATCCGCTCACATTGGGGAACTTTGTATTGGAATAGTCTGGTTCACGGTGAACAAAACATAACGAAAATATGGCGTCCCTATGCACAACAAATTCTCTCCAAGTAATCTAAGTTATATTGACCTAGTTTTAAACATGGCGGAGTTATGCCCCCTTATCTTTCTACGTGTATGACCTCTCTGTCGTCGTTTTTACGTCATAGAAGGAAATCCATTTTTGACATTTATTGCGAGTCATTTCTAATGTTGAGCGTATAATGTTATGCATAAGCACATAACCCCATTTCCTGTACACTTATGTCGTTCAGATATCAGGCAATTCTTCGCTCACACTTTCCGTAAAGATGCCAAATAAAAAAAATCATAGCACAGTGTTTTTATCGGTGCACGATATAAGCGGAGAAATTTACTGTATTTTAATGCATAATAAAATTTGGGACAACATTTATCAGTGTCTGTTTCTCAAACCGCCGAGGTAGTTGCACTTATATTTATACCAACGGATAGGAAATTTAATATTCTACATTTCTGTAGATCGAGGACCACGCGAGCGCAATTCTTGCACAACGTTCACATTTGAAACCTTATGAAAATGTGCGCTTGAAAAAAAACTCGGCATCCAGGGGGTTAATTAGGATTAATTAAGAAGGAATAAAATAGGAAGTACTCAATGTTACGACTAAACACTACTAATAACGGATTGTAGTTTCAAATCAAAACATACTGAGAATCCAGTGAGGGTTTTGTGTGATATGTGATGATATGCCCTGGTCGGATGTCTCGAAGTTCGGATAACTCAATGTTTTTCTTCCCATCAATATCGAGACAACAGTGTTCGACTGTAATTGTTTTGTTCCCTACTGTAAAAGAAACAGTCAAATAGTCATACAATCAATTATTCGAGGTTACTGTATGATATAATCATGATGTATATCACGAATGGCATGAGAAAATTCTAAATGGCGATAACTGTTACAGTTAGTTGTGAGAAAACATCTATTTATGCTGCTATGATTCCCTTCCGCCGTGTTAAATAAAAACATGATCGGCAGCAGTGAACGGGCTGGACACATCGGTAAATAGCTAATTAAGTATCATGATTAATTTTGCTTTATTAATTTAAAAAACAGCGGAGTTATTTTGTAAATACTGCTAAAATATGGCGATAACTGTTCGGTAGCCAGTATGGGTAAGCAGGGTATGAAACGCCCAAAAATTTCAGCCAGACCAGTCTGGTTAGATGTAAAACTTAGTTATTTTTACAAGTGTTTTGTTAATTGATTCACTTTATAATGAAAAAATGCTTCTTCAGCTTGTGAACATATGGTCTACATATGGTCTTGAATTGTTTTGTTTTTTGCTTCTATACTGAATCATGACAAACATGCAATCATTACTGAGAACAAATGAAATTGCAGGAAATATGCAGACTTGTTGCATGAGATTAAACATGTTCTTTTCTCACAAAAATAACATTTTCAAATGTATTCCATATTGAGGAATATGCCAAAGAAGTGTTTGTTTAAGTCGGTTATTCAGTTGCAAAAAATGGAAATATGAGGTTTTTTATCACTGTAGCCTTTAATTACACCAAGGTTTCAGAACACATTGCAGTATCCTCAAAATATGAACTTCAGGTGTAATTAAATTTTAACTTAACATTTTGTTTCAGGAAATATTTCTGCATCCATAATCCAGTTAGTATATTTGAACACTCTCAGCAGCCCAGTAATGAAAACAAGGGTCAATGCTTCACTGCCTCTATAACATGACTTTTCATGTTTGCAGGTATTTCAGTTTGCTGAAGGACAGTGATGGAGAGGAATATAGCAGGACCAGATTCAATGACCTCTATACACAGAACTTCCGCTTCTTTATTGTCACCAAGAATCCCTACCCTCCAGAATCTCTGATGGAGATGACCTATCCAATAAGGGTCTTTATCCCCACATGATTCAGAACTAATCCTGTTACAAAACACAGATAACTAGACAAGTTGTAATACTGACTGACTGAGTTTGATTTTATGCCGCTTTAAGCAATATTCCAGCCACATCACGGTGGGGGACACCAGAAATGGGCTTCACACAATGTACCCATGTGGGGATTCGAACCCGGGTCTTCGGCGTGACGAGCCAACGCTTTAACCACTAGGCTACCCCACCGCCCACAAGTTGTAATAGAAGCACCTGACCTGGACAAATGTTGTAAATGACTTATTACTCACTTAAGGTGAGCACATTACCTTAATTTTAGTTGAAGACTACGTATCTTCTGCCTCTATTACATCATTGCTGTAAATCCTGTAGTTTGGCTGCTATCGCAACTATTGAAAGTTTGGTTTTATGCCAGCTGTACACATGCATTGATGCTTTTTTTACTGTCGTTCACTGTTCAGGTACCTGTTTGAAATCGCAGCTTAAAATAAGACATTTTTTTAAGCTTTGTGAAAGGGTTCAGGCTATAGGCCTTTTGGAATCTGGTCAAACTCAGCGGCAGGCTGCTGTCGACTAGTGGGAGTCAGAGTGCTATTGGTAGACTGTGGCAGAAATTTCAAGCCAATGGGTTCGTGGAATATGCACGTTGGCCAGGTCGTCCCAGAGTCACAACAGTCGGAGATGATAGACGTTTGATTAACACTGTTTTGCGTAACAGATTCCATAATGCAGCACATCTTCACACGGAATACTTCAATGTTAACAATGTAAGGATATCCAGGAGCACCATTTGTCAACGTTTAAGGGCAGCCGGACTCCACTCTCGACGATCTACAGTTCATCCACCACTAACACCACGTCACAGACAGGCGCATTGAACTGGAAGTAGACATCATGGCCACTGGAATTAACGTCAGTGGTCTTGTGTGCTCTTCACAGATCAAAGCACATTCAATTTGTCCTTCATGATGGTTGGCAGAGAATTCATCGTCGCAATGGGACGTGAAACACAGATGCAACTGTGGTAATGCATAACCGATTTGACAGATGGGTCGGTCATGATTTGGGCATGTGGTTGATGGTAATCTTACCTGACAGCGTTATTGGGATGAAATTCTGACTCCTATATCAGTACCATTCCTGCAAGCTTTTATGGTCGACTCTCTTTACTGCAAGACAACAACGCTGGGCCTCCTAGGGCCAGTATTGTCACGGAATTCCTTAGACACCAGGGTGTATAGCAGATGGAGTGGCCAGCATGCTCGCCAGAGCTTTACCCAATTGAGCATGCCTGGGATGAACTCGGTCGACATGTGTACACGCGTCACCCAGCACCAGTGGATCTCCCAAGACTTCACAAAGCTCTAGTAGAGGAATGGAATGCGATTCTACAAGCTTTCTTTATGAATTTGATAAGGAACATGAGAACAAGGTGCAATTGTGTCTTGGACGTGCGAGGAGACGTGCAAGATATTGAATAACCTTGTGCTTTGTGCTTGTCGTATTTATTTTATTTTTTTTGGGGGGGTGGGGGTGTGGGGTGTGGTGTCTATACAACTGATGTTTGCTAGTGTTGTTTGAACTTTTTGTCTGATGTGTCACGTTTGTCAACTCATTAAACATTATGATTACACTCTTAGTTCTATTATTTCTGAGAAACTTTTCTTTACATGTGCTATGTATCATTTGACCCGTTTTTAATGACACCTAGTATATGTTAGATTTGGGATTACGCTTTCTCTGAAAGTACAGATTCTACTATTTTGGGGGGCTTTCCAACTTTGGACTCAAACCTACACGTTCAGAGTGCAACCGCCAGCTCAGAAAGTCATCTACATCATGTACTTTGTGTACCCCACTAGACCACCAGTTGTTGCATTTTCATTTTTCTGAAAGCCACGGTGGTTGAGTGCGTTAGATCGCTGACTGTGAGTGCTAGCATAGGTGCCTGATTCTACGAGTGTGGGTTTGAATTCCCGATGGAACTCAACCCCAAAAATAGCAGAATCTGTACTTAGCCGAGAAATTGTAATCCCAAATATAACGTAGCATTTGAGCACTTTCTAAATCACATTGTGTGTATTCCTAGCATCAAAAACACCAAGAGAAAGGATGCAGCTCAAAAGATGACAGAGGTAATTGCACCTTAAGCGAATATCTCTTGTCTCTACCCAAGTAGATCTGCTTGGGTTTGCTATGATTTTGGAGCAGTTGTTTCTTTAGCAGAAAACAACTATGGAATCCCTTCTCAGTTCTCAATTATGAACTGAACTGGCATACTAAAGAAAGTACACCTCAGTTATTTGGGGATTATTTTCAAAAGAACAAAGTACTTATCTTGAAATATATTTTGTCTGGGACTTACAAGTCATAAACATTGTGTACATGTTGACAAAACACCACAGACATTCTTTACAGTGCTGTCGATGGATTATCATGAAAATCATGATTTTTGTTGAATCATACTTTTATGTGCCAAAAGTATGATTGAGATTGTTAGTGGTGTAGTTTGTTAAATGCACACATCAATATGCCAAGATTCTTTGGAACGGATCGAGAATTAGCCATTGAAATAGATGATAGATGGGGGCTTCAAACCGCCATATCACAAGAATGTTTGGCTGCATAAACTAACGAAATGCATCAACCACACTGGACTAACATCTGGGAGTCCAAGAACTGGAGGACTGAAGTGACCACCAAGCCAGATCACCTGTGCATTCACCATCTGCACTCACAGTAAGAGGGTTTATGAATACGTTCTTTCGACATTTGATTGCCTTTTTTTCTAATCCAAAGGTTTAAATGCCAGAGTGCAAACTTTTAAAAATCCCATGGATTTTCAGCAATGTAGATTTTATCTTTTCACGTGGGACAGAATTCTAATGGCTATGGAAGCCTGGCAAAAGCCAGGTGTTTCCTTGTAGTAAATGGCTAACAACCTGTTCTCTACAGATTTTGGAGACTAAAGACAGATTCATGTAATAAGCATATAATTTTTTTTAACTTATTCCTGAATTTACATGTTTTCAGAAATATATTTCTTGTTAATGAAAGTAATATCACAAACTTAGAAATTTTATAAGTGTGTGAAGTAAACTGAAATAAGGTCTAAACTTGATAATTTCTGGCCTTGTCTGACATAACAGCCTTCAAAAGAAATCTCGCGAGGTGACTTGTTACAAAATCATTCTCTTTATGAATGGCATAAGTGTCTGTAAACATAGTTTACTCTAGTTCTCCATCAAACTTCATCAATTTGTTCATTTTGTCACATTATAAGACAACATACAATCAGACATATATGAACAGTTAAATGCTCCAGATCTATTATATGAACTGAAGAAAGTCTTCCTCAAGGTTAACAGCAAATTATTGTCTTGTTTCTGAAATAAACATTAACCCGTGAAGGTCTGGGTTAGAATTGGCCTTCAGCAACCCATGCTTCTCGTAAGGTTGTTACACAGGTCGATGCTTATGCTGTTGATCACTGGATTGGTTCGTCCAGACTCGATTATTTACAGCCTGCTGCCATATAGCTGGAATATTGCCGAGTATGGCGTAAAACTAAACTCACTCACTCACACACTCACTGAAATAAACATTACACAGTCTCTGTTGACAACATCAAGGTGGATTGAGCAACAGCAAGCTTATGCTTCTCCATCCTCCTTTTCCTCATCTCAGGTTTAGCTGAAACATGTTATTCTGGTTAGTTACAGCAAAATATACTCCTCACACAAAAATTAAGCAACAAGTATTTTCAGTGTAATATCTTTATCAATCTCGACAGCGATTTTTTGCCGACATGTTACTGAAAGGTAAATATTCAACGAATACATAACCTTTAGTGACTGTCAGATAGATTTATCTGATAACATTGATAACATCACCCGAACCCAACCACCCTCAGAAACAACATGCAAAATGTGTGGTATGAATGTGCTCCACTCTTCACACATTTAAAACGTTTAAAACCTACCAGTAAACCTACCAGTAATCATTCCTCTGGTACAACAAGTAGCTCCTAACTTCTTTTTATGGATGATAATGCCTGTCCACATCGAAAAGAGTCGCTAAAGACCTTGTTTAGATCAACAAAATCACACATATGGACTGGAATGCAAAGTCACCTGATCTTAATCCAATTGAAAAAGTATGGGACATAATCGGAAGTCGTGTTTACAGTCTGCATGTTCCCCCCAGACTCTGGATGAACTTGAGCAGGAGTTACAGAGAGTATGGCAGATCATTCCACAACTGCAACTTTAAAGGCTCATTTGGACAATGCAAAGATGTGCAGAAGCTTGCATTTGTGCTCATGGTAGTCATACGCGTTACGGAAAACAGCTTCACTGTCCAAAACTGACTTGAACTTTAATGTGAACATTTTGCTCCACCAATGCAGCACATTTTAAACGACTGTTTCACGGGTACATGCTTTTGGTGATTTGTAAATCTATTATTGATCAATAACATTTCATATCATTTTATCAATTGTGTGTACATACGTTTCACCTTTCATTCCATGGTTTGCAATTCCGATAAATAAAAATGTAATGAGACTACAAATTTGTGTTGCTTAACTTTTTGTGAGATATATAACAGGGAGTTGTGGGTGGGAGTTGAGACCTTATTTCAGTTCACTCATAAAATAAAACTCCCACCCACACCTCCATGTTATAACAAAGCACACATAATGAAAGCATGATTTTATGAGTGAACTGAAGTAAGGTTCACTTTCATTATGTGTGCTTTCGCGCACTTTTAAAATTTCAAACAAAAAAATTTGTGAACTGAAATAATGTCTAAACTTGATAGTTTAAAACCATTACTGGTTAATTTATGTTTTGAACTTGTTCTGTTCTTTGTCAACACATGGTAATGATTACACAGTGCCATTTAGAAAGAGGTCAAATGTAACATATGTTATATTTGGGATTACACTTTCTTAGGAAAGGACAGATTCTACTACTTTTGTTGGGTTGAGTCCCATCCGGGATTCAAACCCAAACCCTCAGAGTTATGCACCTAATCGCCAGCACACAAAGTCAGCCACATAATAGTCCAGTAAAATTCGTGGAAAAAATCACTGAACCTCCAAAAACTTGGTACAGAAATGGTTTTGTGTTTATATCGTTTACAATAGTTATATAAACAGTATATAAAAAGTCCTCCCTTGGATGTTGATGCTAAGAGGCTTTTTGGGGCCAAAAACTATGAAAAAATGGTATTTTTCAATTATTATTTTTATCTGAAAATAAGTCCAGCAAATGGTATTAAATCTTGCAAAACATACAACTGAAGTGTACAAAATATTAAATAATGAAAATTAAAACTGAAAAAAATTTATGACATGAGGTTTGAACAAGTAAATGAGAGTTATCTCCCCTTTGTTTACAATTAGTTTGAAGTAGCAGAATGAAAAGGAAAGGTTATATCTTTTATAAAACTGTAACTAGATGAGACTATAGTTAGCCAAATAGATAAAGGATTAAAAAGACTGCTAAAAACTACAATTAAAAGAGATGAAGAGGAGGACTGAGGTGATTCTGCTCCCATAATTAGCCCACAGAACTATATGCACTGCGGTCGTGTAAGACTACGCGCCTTGGTGATAAATGGGACATTCTGTATCAAGATTTAACCGAAACCTGAAGAAACATATGCCAGAATGATGGATTTGGAAAATATGATACCATATATATTTTCTATGCTATTAATTGTAAAACAATTTCAAAAGGTGATTGAAGGATAAGTTTGTTCGCTTATAACTTTAACTGGCATATTATTATGTGAGCACAGTGAGTGAGAATGTTTTTATGCAGCTTTCAGCAATATTCTAGCAATATCATGGCGGGGGACAATAGAAATGGCCCTCACACCTTGTACCCATGTGGGGAACTCGGGTTTACTTTACTCGGGAACGCTTTAACCACTGGGCTACCCAACCGCCCCCTTTATGTGAGCAGAATTGAGTGAACCCTTGCAAATATTTATAGTATAGTATGACCAGAAATTATTGAGAATTTTAGGAATATGTGTAATTGGATTTCTAGTATAAACAACCTTGACCAGCTATCAAGTGCTTGGTTTCATTCAAGAGAGACAACTCCGTTAATCCTTTTTTTATTAGTTTGTGAAGAGTTATCCCCCTTTGTTTACTTCCTAACAGACAGTGATCCTCAGTATGGATAATTTAGAGAAGAGGAAGTTGAGTTTAGAGTATTGTAACAAGGACATCAGATCAGCTAGAGCGATTTCAAGTAGAACAGGCATCCCTTTGTCCACTGTTTATCGTGTTTTGAAAAATATTGCAGATAGATATATGGCATTGAGCACCTGGGAGGCGCAGGTAGGCCCAGAAAATTGACTGTCGGTGACAGGAGGCGGCTTGGTATTCTTGTTTCTAAAAACAAACGAAGGAGTTTAGACAACTTAAGGCTGGATATGATTGATAGAGGAACTGTGGGTGTCTGTAAGGAGACAATTAGAACTGAGCTGCATGCAATGGGTTGGCAGAAAAGGCGAGGAATTCCATCACCGATCATGAAACCTGAACAAAAGGACCAAAGGTTGAACTGGTGCGTACAGCATAGAAATTTTAACTGGGACAATGTGATTTTCTCAGATGAAAGTTCTGTGTGGCTGTTTCCTAATACACTGAAATTCCAGACCAAAAAACTGAAAACCTTTGTTTCAGCGCCAAAAGTACAGTCCGAAATTTAACATGTGGTGTGGCATATCTGTGTTAGGGGCAACGCCCCTCTGTTTATTTGAAGGGAATATGAACAGTGAGCGGTACACAGATATTCTCGAGGGACTTTTACTTCCATCTGCTCAGGTGTTCTATGGAAATGTTTGGATTTTCCAGCAGGACAACGACCCAAAACATCGTCCAAAGCATTCACAGGCCTGGTTTCGGACCCAAAATATCACATTATTAGATTGGCCAAGCTATAGCCCTGACCTAAATCCAATAGAAAATGTTTTGGGACTTATGAAGGAAAGTGTCAATAAGAAAAATCTGACAAATATTACTGAAATGAAAGAAGAGGTGGTCCGATATTTGGACAGCATGGGCCACGACTTTCTAGCTTCATTGATCAGTAGTATGCCCCGCCGCATTGAAGCCTGCATTGCTGCCCATGGTGACTTTGCAAAATGCTAACTGTTCACCTGTCTTTGACTCTGGAGTTATGTTCTGCTAATATTCACATTTAATACGTGAGTAATGAGTGAAAAAAATAAAATAAATTACAATCTTAAATTCTCAATAATTTCTGGTTGTACTGTATAACTGGTATTTTTTTTATCTGATTTGAAATCTCAGCAACATTTAAAAAAACAGACTGAAATCTTCATGAGTGAATGAGTTTAGTTTTACGCCGCTTTCAGCAATATTCCAGCAATATCACGGCAGGAAATCTTCATGAAGAACTTGAAACCGATTCACATAAATTAGATATATAACACATATTTTTACTGAAAAACATCGTTTTCTTAAAAACTGGAAAAATAATTAAATTAGGCTCCTTGTAGTGAGTGAGTTTAGTTTTGCGCCGCATTTAGCAATATTCCAGCTATGGCGGCGGTCTGTAAATAATCAAGTCTGGACCAGAGAATCCAGTGATGAACAGCATGAACATCGAGGACACGATGACAAGTGTCAACCAAGTTAGCGAGCCTGACCAACCGATCCCATTAGTCGCCTCTTACGACAAGCATGGGTTACTGAAGATCAATTTTAAAATGGATCTTCACGAGTGCTGGGCTGTTTGATCAAAGCTCTAGAATGGGCTTGAAAGCACAACCAGTATTGTCCTTTTTACTGCTAGTAAAAACATGAATAATATTGGTATTTTTTAAACTAAGATAACTAATGGACAAATACTTTAGGTATTTCAAATACTTAAATAGTAGGTGGTGCTGGCTTGTTTATCAACCATCTTTAAATTTGACGGACAGAAGGATGACTATATATCCCGTGGTATTACATGTCGTTGGGGTAACTGTCCTGAAATCATGTACAATTCAATGTACCGGTCAGTGAAAAACTATTGCAAGCACCGTTGAATCAAATCACCTCACCCAACCACATCTCATATATTCAAGGTAGCCTGAACACAATCCTTTTAAATTATAGGACTTTCTTTACTCAGAATATCTTCTGTTACTGTTAAGTTTTGCTTGGAATAGCATTGTCACCAAGCATGATACTCAAAATTAATTCAAATATACAGACTATGAGACCAAGGGTATCTCTGTCGTGTTCAGGGTCACCATCACTATAGTTCAAGCCAACCGATATGGTAATTAATGTCTTGTTCATTATTATAAACTTTAGGTACCGAAGAAGGAGCGAAGTGCAACGCTTCCGAAAATGGGTGTACACAGTTAATTCAACTTGCAACAGATAATGTAGATCAATCTGAGAACATGGATTCACGCATACCGATGACGTTTTTGCCAATTAGGTGACTGTTTGCCAAGAATGCTGAGGTGTTGATGCGCTAAAAGGGGTGGGTTCATATGTCCTGGGTTCAGATGTTACGGAGATGCTAAATCAAATTGCTTGATGCCTTGAACAATTCATGTAGAATATAAAATGAATCACTATATTGTATCATTCTCAGTATTGAGTTATGTCACCTTCGTGCCTATGGTCAACCTGAATCCCAGACCCAAAGCTGTATTTGCTCAACTTACGTGTTTGTGACGGTCAAGACAGAGACGTACAATGTCGGTACACATTTCGACAAGCCACATATGTTAGGTTAACCAGAGTCAAGTAAGCTACACAGATTCATATTCATGTGGAAGTCAGCTGGTTGTATTTGACAGATAATATCTCACATAGGACACTGTAATGGATTTACCCATATTCACCCATATGTTGACATGGAAGTTCCATCATGCATGATGTGGTCCCCTGTACTTCAGTCGGTTCCATGAGGTTACAGCAGAAAAATATTGATGTGGATTTTAGGCTTTAGCAAATAAATACACTCTTCCTTTAGTAAACCTAAACCTAGTGTCAAGGACAAATACCTGGAGAGCAAAGGCACCACTTAGTTTCTTAAATAAAATAAAATAAGGAAGAAGGTTGTGATTGTAGTGAGTGGAGACTGAAAATATCAATTGATATTTTAAGAGCGCTTCAATGCTCAGTACATAAAGGATCTAAGCTATTGTTTTTCCTTGCTGTATATTTTCCCATTGTACATATATCTTTTGAATCTTTTGGCTAGAAGTATAATATGATTTAGTAGTTTATTGTTTGAGAACACTCCAAACATGATAATGAATTTTGTAAATGTGACATTACATTGGAGATGGGTATTGAGAAATTGTTCTACGTTATGCCAAACGTTTTTAACTAAATCACAGTAAAAGAATACATGCGATATGTCTTCTGATGTATTTTTACAAGAAATATATGTATCAATATCAACTATAGTTTGGCATGAAATGCATGTGGACCCGTTTTTTTTTGTAAATATCTCTTCATCCAATGATCCAATCGATCTCAAACTGTGCAAGTGGATGTTTTGTCGGACAACCTAATCACATTGTAAATCACCTATTTTATGCATTTGTATTAAAGAATCTGTCTATGTAACTGTCAACAAAATAAACAGCAGAACGCAGACGGCTTGCAGAGGGAGGGAGCCAATGACCTGTAACAGCGGCAATGTTGGGTCATAAAGGTCAACGTTCGTCAATGTAGGTCAGCTATGCACGTGACAGGTATGAAGAGGTGTCACAGGTCGTGAATAGGGTAAGGTGGGTGCCAACTGTTAACCATCATACGGAGTTTGTTTCTCTGAGTTGTTCAACATTAACCACAAAACCCATTAGTGAAAATTATTCTGTAGGTTAAAATCTTTAAATTTGTAATGTTAATGTCATATTTTGTTTATGCAGTACCTAAGTGGAAATGCATTTAAAGAACACAGAAAGTATATTTACACTAAATCATTAATCGGACCACCTATGGTTAGAACTCAACAACTGTTAAAGCCCCGTTCCCTCGGACACAAGCACACACGATCATGCACACTCATTGAAGAAAAGATAGAATGAAGACAAAAATGTTATGTTTAGATGTCGTTCACATTCCAAATTAAGCAATGCATTTCTAATAGCTTTAAGCATATAGATAGTTAATATTTATATTTTCATGATAATTTTATGTGAAATGAGTGTTTCAAGTTACACTATAAGTCGTTGGAATTAGTCAGTGCTGTCATTGTTAAAAGAAGTTATATTTCTTTGAGCATATCTGGCTGGATACTATTATTATCTGTAAATATAATAACAGAATAATACATCATCAAGTTCACTCCATTCCTTCACAGAGGAGTCATCAGTGTCCAGACGAATTACAACTGGATTAACTGGATACTATTATTATCTGTAAATATAATAACAGAATAATACATCATCAAGTTCACTCCATTCCTTCACAGAGGAGTCATCAGTGTCCAGACGAATTACAACTGGATTATCCTTCAAGCCATCTTTGAGACAGTACTCTTTCTCCACCTTCTTGACATGTTCAACACATGCATGCCAGCGTGCAATGTCAATGTCACATATAGCAGTGGTGACAATGTGCTTGACATCATTCAACTTGAATGATTGATTTTTCCGGGCCACTGTACTTTTAAGGTCTCCCCAGATAACTTCGATTGGGTTGAGATCACAATGTTACGGTGGTAATCTCAAGACCTTATGGCCGTGTTGGCGTAGCATGTTGTCAATGTTATATGTGGGTGGAGGTTTGTTGGGTTTAATCAAAGAGTACAACTGTGGTTGAGTGGCCTTAATTGAAAATTGTATATTGTTATTTGTTATCCATGGCTGCATATCTGACTTCTTTGTATTGGAAGTTGGGCACCTATTGTTTGGATCTCGAACACTGTGATAGGGAGCATTGTCCATGACCACAAAACTTTTGTAAGGCAGAGCTGGCAACAATTGTTCCTCAACATACTGTGTGAAAACCGTTGTATTTCTGTATGACAGTCCCTACCATCTGTGCTCTTTGACCGAAATACCAGATCACACCCAGGTAGGAATCCACGGTGGGAACCAGCATGAAGAACGATTAAACGTTCACCTTTGCCTGTTGGTATTTTCCTACCATCACTGGGATCAGTGGGTAGCCACTGTCTGGCAGCAGTATGGTTTGCATTGACCCAAGTCTCATCCAGATATATAGGTTCGAACCCATCCTCTCTTGCCTGCTTAATTTCTCTCAGATAGTTACACCTTATTTTCACAATATCAGATCTCTCACACATTACAAGTTTCTGGTTTGCTACCTTCTTGTACTTGTATCCAAATTTGAGCAGTAGTTTGCTTAGCATAAACCTAGAAACATTAATGTCGTGATCCTCTGCAAGGATGTGTTTTAACTTTCTTGTGGACAGGTGTTCATTTCTAGCAAATAGCCGGCGAATGACATCTCTGATGACCCTGATGTCAAAAGAATCTAACTTTGGATGCCTACCTCTTTGCACAAGATTTTGTTTATTGGTTGTTGGTTTATTTTTCACAATTTTTAGCACGATGTTCTTTTTCATGCCAAGAGCAAAAGTACGTTTCATGTAATCCGACACCTTATAAATCGGTTTGCTACGTTTGCTCTCTTTTTTAAATTAAACGTTTAGCATCATCTGAATAAGCTTTCGTGATGACAGCTAGAAGTAGTCAATGTGAATGATCCAAACGGTCTATCGCTGTGCAGTGCACAGGTAACTATCATGAACTGCACGTGCATTTACCTTTATGACCCAACACTGCCGCTGTTACAGGTCATTGGCTCCCTCCCTCTGCAAGCCGTCTGTGTCCTGCTGTTTATTTTGTTGACAGTTACATAGACAGATTCTTTAATACAAATGCATAAAATAGGTGATTTACAATGTGATTAGGTTGTCTGACAAAACATCCACTTGCACAGTTTGAGATCGATTGGATCATTGGATGAAGAGATATTTACAAAAAAAACCGGGTCCACATGCATTTCATGCCAAACTATAGCTTCATCCTCAGTAGTTCTTTCTTTGTATAAATTATTCTGTAAATAAATTTGTATTGAAAATCTACCAGTTTACAATCATTTGTACATTTTCCAGAAATATCTGAATACATCATTTCAAATTATATCATGCTGAAAGACAGTATTACAATACTCTAGAACCTTAGGGGTATTGTTGTTCTTAATCAATCATAGAATATCCTTGAACAGTTAACATTTGAGATCATATCTTGGTGAGCACTATTAATGGTTAATTGATTTAAGCAGAGAACTCTGTTTCCTACAAGTTGTCTCCAGTTCACTGGAATGTTATTTAATAATTGATGATAATCTAAGAAGGTTCCTCTTATTTGTACCTCTGTTTTAGACCTTCAAAGCTGAGAAATCCATTTTCATTACAAATATCTCTGAAATAATGTATACCACAATCAAATCCATTTTTGTCATATATGAAGATTTAAAGAAATGATTCAACCAAAGTGGCTGAGGCAAGAGTGAGTGAGTGAGTTTATTTTTACGCCGCACTCAGCAATATTCCAGCTGTATGGCGGCGGTCTGTAAATAATCGAGTCTGGACCAGACAATCCAGTGATCAACAGCATGAGCATCGATCTGCGCAATTGGGAACCGATGACATGTGTAAACCAAGTCAGCGAGCCTGACCACCCGATCCCGTTAGTCGCCTCTTACGACAAGCATAGTCGCCTTTTATGGCAAGCATGGGTTGCTGAGCCAATATTTGGCCTAAGTCATCACTGTCAATGGTGTGCATTTTAGAAAATATTCTCCAAACAGATAAAACATCTCTCAAATAAGAGTTATCATTGCCAGATAAGCAATCAACAGCATTAGAACCAAATAAGTACAAATGACCTAAGGGAAAGATGATATTAAAGCTTGAACTTTCCTTCATGTGACTTTTCAATGATGATAATTTTCGAAGCACTGATGAAACATTCAATGTCAATCATTCTGAGGCCTCCATCCTCATAAGTTCTACTGATACTTGACCTTATTCTCTTATCATTTTTATGAATTTATAGATTGTTTTATTGAGTTCATCAATGAATGTTTTTGGCGGGTTAGAAAGTGCAGGGAAGATAAGACGGGCGTTCATTAAAGATTTCCCCTGACCCACTTGCAGTGGACTTAGTGGAACGAGACTTGGCACAGTTATTAGTCCTTCTCTACATAGCAAACACCAAGAGTTACACACTTCTCGCATCGTTTTATGCAAATATAAAGACCTTGCTTCAAAACGTCAGTAGGTTGCGTATCAAACCATGACGTGACTTCCGAAATCAGTGTTTCATCATCTGGGAAGCGTGTTCCCCTTCAAAAATGACTTCATAGTTGGAAAGAGATGGAAGTCAGATGGTGCAAGGTCAGGAGAGTAAGGAGGATGAGGAAGGATATCATAGCCACAAACCGTGCTTCCCCTCTGGGAAATGTGAGAGTTGTGTTCCTGCTGCTGAAAAGGTGTGAACAACCTGGGAATCCATCGTGCAGACGCCTTATGCATGTACAAATTGTCATGAATGATATTTTCCACAGACCCTACACTGATCTTGACATCACGGGCTAACTGGCTAACAGTTATAAATACGGCGATCTTCCAAAATGGCAGTCTCCACTTGATGGACAGTGTCTTTAATGGCTGAATGCGGTCGACCAGGAATGGGAGCAGTTTCCACAGATTTTCGACCACATTTAAACTGGCGATGCCAGTGTTTAACTACGTCATACGATGGGGCATCCTCCCCATAAGTTACTTTCATTTCATCAAAGGTCTCTTTTGGTGTGTGACCTTTCAAGTACAAAAACTTGATTACTGCTCGGTATTCAACTGGCTCCATTGTCACACCTTACTTGAATATAACGCTTGTCAATGAAATAGCTTTAATAGTTCAATGCTGAAAATTACCACATGACCCATAGACATATGTGTCATTACTCACATGAAGTTTCAGCCACATGTAAAAATCAGAAGCGGGTGAGAAGAAATCTTTAATGAACGCCCCTCGTATGTACTAGAGTAGAAATTGCTAGAGTTATGATAACAGTGAATTTCCAAATTAGAGTCAAGTTTCTTCTTCGCCAACTAGCGAGTAATCTGTTAATATGTTCAGGAGTTTTCTTGTATTAATTACCCAACGGTCTTTAAGAGAAGCATTCAGTGTTATTCCTAAGAGTTCAAAGTAACCACTTTGCCAGTCTAGATATAGCTGTGTGTCATCAGCATATTGTCCAAGTTTCTGTTCAGTATCATCATGTGTTATACCATTTATATCAGGGTTTGACCATATCATAATGTCTAATATTTCATCTGCAAGGATAAATAAATAAGGTCAGACGGGATCTCCCTGTATACATCCCCGTTCCTGATGGAAGGAGGAAGAAATGTGCCCATTTTGTATCACAGCTGCTGTATAATTACCAGTCAGAATTTCAATCCATTTGATTATATTGGACCCAAATCCAAACGCTTTCATTACCTGTATTATACATATTTGAATTTTTCAAAATCTATTAGCAATGATAGGCTGCGTTTGTAGGTGACAAACATAGCTGGAAGGTTTTTCACCTTCTTCATACCATTTAGTTCCTTTTAGAAAATGCATTCTTCTTACATCTTCCTCATTAATTTGTTCCAAAGTTTTTTTCTTAGTAGCTAATTCTGCTAAATATTTTTCACTTAGATTTTTCAAGTCATTTCTTATATTTTCTTCAAGATTTTTC
Source organism: Haliotis rubra (assembly GCF_003918875.1). Classification (NCBI taxonomy): domain Eukaryota; kingdom Metazoa; phylum Mollusca; class Gastropoda; order Lepetellida; family Haliotidae; genus Haliotis; species Haliotis rubra. The sequence continues at coordinate 400,451 of NW_025767420.1, forward strand.
TGTTTTTTCTCCTCTATTTTTCTTAATGTAGTTTAAGGAACTAGCATGTCTCTACGCAGCAGACATTTTGCTGAAGTCAAACGGTTGACATTCCAATCACCAATATGATGTATTAATCGGTGTTGTGCAGTTCTATATAGGAAAGCACAATATTGCTTTATTTTAACGATATTTTCATTTTTTTTAAACGTGGGTAAATAAATAGGATACAAAACTCGTTCCTGTTTCATATCAAGTCTATGTCCATAGCAAAATTGTTTCGCTTGGGACATAAATTGAAATGAAAGGGAACGAGTTTGATATCCTATAATTATAACATCACACAATGCCATTAGACTTTGATCTGACACCGACATTGTTATTGAACGAGTTAATAGTTTGGTACGAATTGAGCGAAAGCGACAATTAATTTGATACATGAACAATATCTGGAGAGCAATATCTCCTGTGATCAATAGTTAGTCAGTTAGTTATGTTTGATAATGATAGTGGGAATGATACTTTAGATAAGCAAAGATTTATTTTTTTTGACAGTCTTGAATAACTGTTAGATATCAGTCTTGCTTCCTATTTTTGACCACAATGAAGGTGTGTACACAAAATAAAGTCAAATCAACCACAGTGAATACACGTTAACATAAAAAAACCCCAAATATGAAATGATATTTTTAACAGCCGATATGGAACTGTTCACACAAACACATCAATAATTTATGGTTGATGTTATTTGGTCTATCAGCTCAAATATTTGAACCTTAGCCTTCGTTTATGATTGTGTGAGGGATATCATATATATCAGAAATGGAAAATAATTGTGAGAATATACTGTATATATCGTATAATTCGTAGTGGAGGGGCTGTCTGTAAATACAAAGTACTCCAAAATGACGCTTATTGAAACAATTGCATCAAACAAGGCTGAAGGTACCCGGTAGAGATAACCGGATTGCTGATGTCCTGATATTACCAAGCTTTGACGAATTCATGTTAGACGAAAGTATCCCACCCATGATGTCTGTATATACAATAAGTATAACACAACAAGTTTAAAACACATGCTTTTCACATTAACAAAAATAAAAGGATTACAGGTCATTCTGGGACGTTTTTCTGCTGTTATTTTTTTACTATGGGCACCTCTAGCTTCGTCAAATTCTAGGGTATTCGACATGCACCTGGAGAATATTGGCACCCGTGAAGAGCCACCTCCTCGTGGTGGGTGCTGGGTAACGCAAAGCGCTCTTCAAACCACCCACCCCCACCCCCCGTTGTGGACCTGGGGGTATATTTGGTCCACCAACCCGTTTGCCGTAGGTTGCGCCCGTGTCGGTGGAGGACGGGATTCTGGTGGTTGAGGGCAATAGGATCCTAGAACCGTGTTCCTTTTGCCAAACACACCACTTTGGCCCTTACTTCACCTAGACGGGTTGTAGAACTGGCCCGGTTTTATCAATCGGCAGGTCACGCCATGCCCCGTGCATAGTGAATATTTTTGCACATTTAACTCTTTGGGGGTTTTGGCCATTTTGATTTGTATTTATGAATTATTGATCTATTTAATTGCCTATACCAGAAGGCGGTGGCTCATGGGCCAATCTGGTGATGTTGACTTCCAAATTCAGTATGTATCCTATTTCTTGTCATGGGCAGAACCACCCTGACATTTAATTTGGTATACAAATATTGCTATTTGCGTCATACTCGCTGGAGTATAACATCCTTGTATCCCTGGTGTCAGCATCTTGGATATCCGGTGCTATTTGACATCATCCTTGTTGACACTCCATGGTGGGTGGGGAGCAGGGATGCTGAATTATTTTCCTTTCATCATGGCACAACAACAAGCTGGTTCATCTCCTCACGAAAAGAAAAGACGTCTTGACGAAAAGGATCATTCCACGGAACACATTCAGAAAACGTTGACTCATGGGCTTGGTTTCTTGTGATAGAAGCTGCTGATTTTCTTCCTCTCAAACTCAATCTTTTTGCCGTTTCAAAGGCTATTTCTGGTATTTGCGGAGAGGTGAGAAATGTTACTCGTCTCCGTAGTGGCTCACTTTTGGTCGAATGTTCACGGAAACAACAATCTCAAAATCTGTTATCCATCAAAACATTGCAAATATAGAGGTTGGTGTCTCCATACACAGAACATTAAACTCTTGCCGTGGCATCATCTGCGACAGGGCACGCTGCCTCGCTGATATGTCTGAGGAGGACTTTGCTTTAGAATTACAGGACCAGGGCGTTTCAGCAGTGAAATGGTTCACCTTTAAGAAAGAGGGCATTATTACAAAAAACAATACATATCTCTTGACCTTTTCTTGCTCTTCACTTCCAGCATCTATAAAAGCAGGCTATTTCAATATCGGGGTGGATGTGTATGTCCCCAATCCACTCCGATGTTACAAATATCAGCATTTTGGACATGGCTCGCAGTCTTGCCGAAACTCTGTTGTATGTCATCGTTGTGGCGATCGTCATGACGGTTCTGACTGTGACAAAGCTTACAAGTGTGCAAACTGTAATGGTGCACATTCTGCTTCATCGAAATCCTGCCCTGTGTTCCAGTGTGAATCGCAGATTATGAAACTTAAATGCGAGAAGAATGTTTCATACCTTGATGCCAAAAAATTGCTAAATCAAACCTCTACTCCTTTAAACATTACCTACGCTGCGGCAGTAACCTGCTCTGTGGCAGTGTCCTCTACTGCGTGTCAGACTGACTTGACTTGGGTCAAGTAAGAGAAACGTATTTCGTCAGCTTCACCCATTAAACCTGCCACAGTCATTCAATCTACGTCTGGTTCTCAGAATGATGAAACTGAATCCGAGACGTCATCGCAAACGTCTGTTTTGCATCCAGCCGTGAATAAAATTTAAAAGGAGAAAGGAAAAGTGATTACTAGGGATAAACTACCTGTTGTTCCTTCACCTCCAGAGGTACCTCTTGATAACTCATTTGGACCTTTAGATATGGAGGTTACTCCGTCCTCACAGGGCAGGCGGAGGAGCTTATCCTCCTTGCATTAACGAGAGAGATCACCAATTGAGGCGCCATGACTCAATTGTCTACTTTAATGCAATGGAATTGCAGAGGACTAAGAAATAACTTCAATGAGATACAAATACTGATACAAGATATTCAGCCGTTAGCACTCTGTCTCCAAGAGATATATTCAAAACTTACAGATAACTTTATTTTGAGACAATACAGCGATTATCATTCCTATTCTCCTCCAGGAGATAAAGCAACTGGGGGTGCTTCTATCTTAATACGGCAGGGTATAATACATAGCCCTGTCCCCCTTAATACCAATCTTCAGACTGTAGCTGTTCGACTGACCCTGCACATTGCTTCGACTCTGTGCAGCTTATATATCCCTCCATCTTCTGATGTCCGTCTGTCAGATCTTCAAAATCTGTATGATCAGCTTCCAAACATGGGCGATCTGAATGGACACAGTCCACTTTGGGGAAGTGTTCATACCAACAATAAAGGTAAAATCCTCGAGGAATTTATATCAGATAATAATCTCTGTATTTTCAATGATGATTCAGCCACTTATTTACATCCGGATACGGGAATATGTTCTTCCTTGGGTCTGTCACTCACCGATTCAACCTTATATAATGACTTTGAATGGATGGTTCATGATGACCTGTGTGGGAGTGATCACTTCCCTACCATGCTTAAAACAATCAACCCTGGTGATGATCCACCTTTATCGAGAAGGAACTTCACCAGGGCTGATTGGTCATTATATAAGACACTATGTGATGATCACTTAAAACATGATGTTTTTGTGAACAGCGAAGATCCTATACAGCTGTTTTCCGATATACTCAATGACATTGCTGACCACACTATCCCCAAGTCCTCTGCAATTCCACATATTCGTAAACCATAGTTTACTAATGAGTGTAAATAGGCCAGAAGAAGTCGGAAGAAAGCTGAAAAGTTTTTTCGCAAACATCCTACAGTCCATAATTTAGACAAAGTTAAAATTTTAAATGCCAAGGCTCGACGCGCATTTAAACAGAATAAGCGCCAGTCTTGGAGGAACTATGTTTCCAAATTAAATTCACGTACACCTTTGTCCAAGGTGTGGAACATGGTCCAAAGAATAAAGGGCAAAGGTTCTAAATCTACTGTACACCATCTGAAGGATCGTGATAATCTCTTAACTCATAAAACTGACATAGCAAATAAACTTGGCAAAACGCTTGCCAAACATTCATCATCATCAAATTATATCCCTGAGTTTCAAAACACCAGAAACAACAGGAGAAGAAAAGAATAAATTTTAACTCAGACAATGGTGAAGATTATAATGAATTATTTTCACTCCATGAGCTACATACCGCTCTTGAGCAAGCTCATGATACAGCAACAGGGGCTGATGATATCCACTATCAGCTCCTAAAGCATTTGCCTGAATCGTGTTTGGAAACACTGCTAAATATATTTGATATGATATGGACTACAGGGAATTTCCCAACTTCCTGGCATAATGCCATTGTAGTGCCCATTCCAAAACCTGGCCGAGATCATACTGATCCGTCTAATTACAGACCAATCTCTTTAACAAGTTGTGTCTGTAAAACCATGGAACGAATGGTGAACAATCGATTAACATGGTATCTTGAAACCAATAACCTTATCACAAATATCCAATGTGGTTTCAAGAAAAGTCGTAGTACCATTAATCATTTGGTACGTTTAGAGTCCTTTGTCAAAAATGCTATAGTAAATAAACAACATGCAGTATCGATATTCTTTGATCTCGAGAAAGCATACGATACCACCTGGAAGCATGGCATTTTGAAGGATTTACATGATTTTGGTTGGAGGGGCCGTTTGCCTCTTTTTATATCACAGTTTTTAAAAGACAGGCAATTTCAAGTCCGAGTGGGTTCAACCCTGTCTGATCATTACAATCAGGATCAAGGTGTCCCTCAAGGCAGTATTTTGTCTGTCACTTTATTTAGTATCAAGATTAACAGTTCATCCAAGGTTTTAAACGATTCAATCGACGGATCACTTTTTGTGGATGATTTAAATATTTCTTGTCGTGGTAAAAATATGCATACTATTGCATGGCAATTGCAGTTGTGTTTAAACAAAATAAATAAATGGTGTCTTGAAAACGGCTTTAAATTTTCTAAGTCTAAAACTAATTGTGTACACTTTTGTAGAAAATATAAGCCGCATAAAGACCCGGAACTATCTTTAAATGGAACGCCAATCAAAGTTGTCAAGGAGGCCAAGTTCTTGGGTCTAATTTTCGACTCTCATTTAACTTTTTTGCCGCATATTAAATCCCTAAAGCTAAATGCCTGAAGGCCCTTGATTTGTTGAAAGTTGTTGCCAACTCAAAGTGGGAAGGGGATCAAACTACCCTCCTCCACCTATATCGATCATTGGTCCGCTCGAAACTTGATTATGGCTCCATCGTATATGGTGGAGCCTGCAAAAGCAACCTAAAACTACTTGATTCTGTCCACCACCAAGTCCTAAGACTTAGTCTTGAGTCTTATAGAACCTCCCCTATTGATAGTCTCTATGTTGAGGCTGATGAGCCATCCCTTAACCACCGTCGTATCAAATTATCTTTACAGTATATAACAAAACTCTATTCTAACGAGTCTAATCCTGCATTTAACTGTGTTTTCAATCCTCCTTATGAGGATTTGTACAACAAAAAGCCTTCTCTTATTCCGCCTCTTGGTTTAAGAATTAAACCATTTATTTCTGCTGCCGGCATTGAGCTGGAAAATATATCTCCTTCCCGTCTTCTTTCTTCTCCTCCTTGGCAACTGGTCAGGCCTGAAGTTGACCTAACTCTGACAAAGTTTAAGAAATCTGAAACTAATGAATTGCAATATAAACAAGAATATAATCAATTAAAAAATAAATATAATACATACAAATCCTTATTTACAGATGGGTCCAAGAATGGTGGGATGTGCCACTGTCATTGGATCCCGAACCATATCTTCTCGACTACCAAACAAGAGCTCTATTTTCACAGCAGCAGCTAACGCCATATTAACAGCTCTTAAATATATTAATAAACACCGTAAATATAAACATTACATAATCTTTTCAGATTCTCTTTCGTGTCTTCGGGCTATTAAAATTCTTTCTTGTAAACATCCACTTGTATTAGAAATTATTGAATTGTATAATGAGCTTGCAACTGGCCAATGTGACATCGTCTTTTTTTGGTTACCCAGCCACGTTGGCATTTCTGGGAATACAATGGTTGATCTTGCTGCCAAGGCAGCACCCAATAAATCTGTGACACCACTTCTTATTCCATACTCTGATTACAAAGCTAGCATTAGAACCTACATCCGTGATCTGAAGCAAAAGAAGTGGGGCACCCAAGTAGGTATCAACAAATTACATGAAATAAAACCAACTATCGGTTACACTTACTTGGGTTGTCAATCCAGGTTTGAAGAGGTCGTCATACGACGATGTCGTATTGGCCACACAAGATATACTCATGCATACCTATTGAAAGGTGAGGATCCTCCGTTTTGTATCCCTTATGATGAGAGAACCACGGTCAACGCTTTAAGTGATTATGTTCGGTATGGGTGGTATGTACAAGTTGAAAAATACATTGTGTGTCGTCTTCATGCCCTCATCGATGACCGCAGTACTTCGTAGGTCAGAAGAATTCATGTTCCGTTCTTATGAAAATGTCTTGTTCCCACTTGGCAAACGCCTGTGTCACAAAATGGCAGCTGTCATTAATGTGTTGCATGCTCTCAGACAGACTCTATCTAACCCCAGTTCTGGTCTGTCCACACACCGACCATCCCCCTTTTTCAATTCTCACTAGTGACAAAGCTCTGCTAGAATATTATTGCCTCAAGGTTTTTTTGCATGATTGGTTATCCCGCAATACAGTTGTGCTGGTATGAATGCTGTGTAATATCAACTGCTATATCACAGGTTGGTCTTCAAACACTTTTTTGGCATTTGTTTATTTTGTCTGTTACATTGGTAGTAGATATAGTGTCATGTGAATGACAACTTTTGAATCCAACCTTCTGAGCATTTTCTGAATGGAATTCCTTTCAATAAGATATCTTTCAGAAAGAAGTGGAAGACAAGTACTACATCTTTAAATCTATTGCTATTATGTGATCACCATACTAAATAAGATCGTTCACCATGTCACTGTTGCCATGTTAGTGTATGGTGATTTTATTTAATGTTTTGTACACATGTTAACGTATTTGATGATATTTGATATCTATCCTCATTTCCATTTCTGAATATAGAATTTGAATGTGAGATTTTTCTCCAGTTTGTAATGAAATGTTTTATTCAACATCCATCAAGGCGTTTTTCTAACATGAAGATTAGACTACTGGGTATTGCTGGCTGTGTCAATGGACTCTATTTCCTTTTCCTCAAAGGTTTCCATGGAGTCCCTGCTGCTCTCCTCAAATTCTCTACTGTCTCTTAGTCCCAACGTTCTGTTTTTCGTCCAGCATTTCATTTGTCGAGTGTTTTGGATTTCGCAGTTTCAAGCACGGGAGGCATGTTGTCAGGATAGATTCTTATATAGTAAAGACTACATGTTTTTTTATCATTCTCATAGACACTCTCTTTCATACTAAGAGTGTGCCATTTTCGCTAGTGAGATTTCGCTTTTACATTCGTGGTGAATCACTGTCACCAGTAGAAAGGATAGCTAGGTTGAAAATTAAGTCCCTGATAGTCAACTGTAGTGCCAGCCGCAGTTCTTGGCTTTTTAATAAACTTGTTGCCATGGAAACACAAAAAAATATTTTATTCAAAATTCGAAAACTATCAAAAAGCACCTGTACACCACCAGACCTATCCATGTGCCAAGTTTGGTGAAGACTGTAGTTAGGCCAAACTTAGCTTAACAGATATTTCACACTTTCACACATTAACTACTTAAATTGTAGATATAAATGTGAAAAAAGCAGTTTTTTTCTATTTCCGACAGTACTTTAGGTGAAATTTTAGATTTCTTCATGATGAAGAGCGTCCTGTCTTGTTCACTTAAATGTTGGCAAAGTAAACAATATGCATCCAAAGATGGGCAAGATAAGCACAATAAGTGAATATCTCTATCTGAAATAAATTTCTGGCAGCCAACGCATTTTTCTGAGATATGGTGAATCCACGAACTCAACCATGAAAAAGCACAGGAAAATAATAGGTCAAAGAGAATTAAAGGCTCAAAGTTCAATTATTTTAAAAACGATTGTCCAGGACCAATGCAACTGTACTAACCAGTATAATTGTGAAGAAGGGCTAAGATGAACATAGCCTAACTGTAAAAGCAAAATGAACTATTTCCTTCCTCAATATTGTCACAGTGCCACTGTGCATCTCTACGGTGGATATTAGGCGCTTTATTAATACATTATGCATCAGATTAAAGATGAAAATGCAGCAGAGAGGGTTCAGGTGATCCTGTCACAGCCAGGCTGGTAAGGCTCATCATCAGCTCACCCCCTCTACACACAGCCCAGACAGCGAATGGGACTTCTCCCAGAAAACACTGCCTAGTCGAACCCGGAGAATATGAAGGCTCCCCAACACTGCAGCCTTCTGCATTACCCAGAGTGTTAAAAGGGCTGTTCCCGGTGGAGAACCCGGACACTCTCCTGATCTGTGACAAGAGATCAGGAGGTACCAAACCAAGGGCACCGAGAACAATGGGGAGCCTGACGACATTGTACTTGGGATGCAAGCGAGACATTTCAAAGGCAAGTTCCGCATATTTATCATGCTTTTCCTGAATCTTGCCAGTCAAATTGCTGTCAAAAGGGACAGTAAATTCGATGATATAAATAAATTCATTAGCTTTATCAAACAAGAGTCATCAGAAGATGACATATCCCCCCGGCCCCCACATCTTTGAAAGAACAAATCATCTGACAGTTACTTAAAGTCCAGCTTGATTTTAGACTAAGTGCAAATCGTTTCCATGGAAATCATGAAAAAAATAAATGACAAAAATCTGCAAATAGCAAAAGGCACCACTTTAGGATCTGCCTCACATATCTGCCAAGTTTTGCTGAAAGATATTAAGAAGTTTTCGCGTTGTGCTCCGGAAACAAAACCCATCCCTTCCTTTTTGAGACTAAGTTCGAATCATTTCCATGGAAACCGAGAAAATAATAAATCACAAATATCTGCAAATAGCAAAAGGCATCACTTCAATATCTGCCTCACATATCTGCCAAGTTTTGCTGAAAGATATAGAGAGGTTTTTGAGTTGTGCTCCGGAAACGAAGCCCACCCCTCACTTCTGGGATTAAGTCCGAATCATTTCCATGGAAACCGGGAAAAATAAAAATGCCAAAAATCTGCAAATAGCAAAAGGCACAACTTTAGGATCTGTTTGATATATCTATCAAGTTTTGTTGAAAAATATTGAACGGTTTTGAGTTGTGCTCGAAAAGCGAAAGCAATCCTTACTTTTGAGACTAAGTCCAAAATGTTTCCATGGAAACCAAGAAAAATAAAAATGCCAAAATCGGCAAATAGCAAAAGGCACCACTTAAGGTTCATACATCTACCAAGTTTTGTTGAAAAATATTGAGTTCTGTTTCATACTAAGTCTACCAAGTTTTTTAGTCTGAAATCTATCAAGTATTGAACGGTTCTTGAGTTATGCTCTGGAAACGAAGCCCACCCCTCACTTTTGGGACTAAGTCCAAATCGTTTCCATGGAAACTTTTCTGGGGCACCACTTTAGGATCTGTCCGAATCGTTTCCATTATGCTCCGAGGGAAAAGCCGGAGAAAAAAATAAAACCAAGAAAAATGCCAAAATCTGCAAATAGCAAAAGGCACAACTTTAGGATCTGTTTGATATTGAACGGTTCTTGAGTTATGCTATCAAGTCACTTTTGTTGAAAAAACCGGGAAAATAAAATTCTGAAATAGCGGTTCTTTAGGAGTTTGATGCTATCTGTTGAAAAATATTGAACGGTTCTTGAGTTATGCTCTGGAAACACCCACCCTCACTTTTGGGACTAAGTCCAAATCGTTTCCATGGAAACTGGGAAAAATAAAAATGCCAAAAATCTGCAAATAGCAAAAGGCACCACTTTAGGATCTGTTTGATATATCTACCAAGTTATGTTGAAAAATATTGAACGGTTCTTGAGTTATGCTCCGGAAACGAAAGCAATCCTTACTTTTTGAGACTAAGTTCAAAATGTTTCCATGGAAACCAGGAAAAATAAAAATGCCAAAAATCGGCAAATAGCAAAAGGCACCACTTAAGGTTCTGTTTCATACATCTACCAAGTTTTGTTGAAAAATATTGAACGGTTCTTGAGTTATGCTCCGGAAACGAAGCCCACCCTTCTTTAAGACTAAGTCCAAAATGTTTCCATGGAAACCGAGAAAAATAAAAATGACAATTATCTGTAAATAGCAAAAGGCACCACCTTAGGTTATGTTTGACATATCTACCAATTTTGGTTAAAAAATATCGAACGGTCTTTGAGTTATGGTCCGGAAACAAAATGATTACGGACGGACGGACGGACGGACGGACGGACGGACGGACGAGGCGACGACTATATCCCACCGCATTATATGCCGGTGGGATAAAAAGGACAAGATCAGGTTTGTTGGCTGGAATTCTTCTGAGGCTGTACATAGGCTTATTCCACAAAAGTTTGTAAGCATCATTTTCCATGACGCCCTGGACATGTTCAGGGTCGTACCATGGATGGACAGCGGAGTCAAAGCCACAGGAACGGCAAAGATGATAGTAAAAGCAGGTAGCCATGCCATCATGTCTTTTCAGATATGATGTTTGTGCCATGGAAGGGCATCCAATGACAAGGTGTTGGGCAGTCTCTGTAAATTCTATACACAGTCGGCATTTCATGTTGATATTTTCTTTAAGAATCACATTTTGGCAATCATGAGTGGGAGGTGACTGGTCCTGAGCAGCAAAAAGAAAACCCTCAGTTTCACATTTGAGACCAGCCGACTTCGTCCAGGCGAAGGAGTTGGTGGGATTGCTATTCTGTTCCACACACTGCATGTACAGACAATGCAGTGGTTTCTCAGAAAGCTTCTCCACAAATGACCGACTCTGGGAAGACTTGGTGAAGGACTTCACCTGGTTTCCCATTGCTGTTCCGTCCAGTAGTAAATCAACATCAACAAAATCAACATCAAATTTCAGATTTTGTCCAACAACCTTGGCACGCTTAAAATAGGTGAGGTGAAATTGGGTTTATCGTCGTGCTTGAGAATATTTCGCTCATATGACGACGTGCATGCGTGTGTATGTGTATGTGCGGCTGCTTGTACTAGCCCAGACTGAAGCTGGTTTTATAGTGCTAGTCCACTGAGATACCATGCCGCACTGAAGCATGAATACCCCACTCAGACACATTATACTGACTCCGAGCCGACTTGTCCTTGTACCCATTAATGCCGAGCGCCAGGCAGGGACCAACAAGTACCATATTTTAACGTCTTTTGGTATGACGCGGTCGAGGAACGAACCCACGACCTTCCGCTCTCCGGGAGGACGCTCTCACCACTACACCACGGAGGCGGTTCAGCTGGATAGCCTCTGACATGTGCCCACTCTGTAGTTATAGAGGATAATATGAAGTTTCAACATGGTGGAGTTTCAAGAGAGCTACAGCTGCTCCTGATTGGGATATCACCAAGGTAATTACCTCCCCTTAATACATTTACATTCTTTATTATACTAAGGATAGTCTGTAATACGCCGTTGATCACTGGTTTGATTATTTACAGTCCACTGCCAGTTAGATGAAATATTGCTGGGTGAGGTGTTGAACAACAAACAAACACAAACCTAAATCTGGAAAGAAGTATTTGGAACATGGCATGCTCCTGTTTTGCATGCAAGTGAAACTACCATTCTAATTACACTCACACAAAATCATCATGAATCCAGTGACTGATTAAATTCTTTATGTAGTACATCATAAATTCATATGATTTGTATATTTATACATTTCTGTTTCTAGTGCACAAAATCACACAGAACTGTATTCTCATGATCCATGGTAAATTATTTTTGTCATATTTGCTACTGATATCATGCCTCAACATCCATATTTGTTCACACACTAACATATGCAGTTTATACTTTACTTCTCCGTAGATGATACTAAATCTTCATCTATGATATTATCATCATGTGCACTGTCACTCAGAGCTTGATATGGCCTTGTGAAGTTATGACGCTCTTTGTTGGATATAGTCCATACAAACATATATATAATTCATTTAAAAGTTTAGTACCGTTTACACAGGGGGTGAGCCCTGTTTATGCTCAACCAGAAGTTGGCCGTCATCAGCTACCGAGGGTTGAAGATACAGGGCCCCCGTCAGAAACAGAAGGTTGATGAAAATAACACCAACCACAACGTTGCGTGCAGCAGCACCAGCAGTTGCTGTGAATCAGTTGTTGATAAGAGAGAGTAGAATGTAGAGAGTAGAGATTAAATAAAACATCAAATATATTCAATTAACAAAACTTTTCGATATCGAAAAAAAAGTTACTTTATTGAATTAATTGATGGTACAGCAATAAAGACATGCTAAAGTTAAAAGTAGTAGAATAATCTGTCACTTTCTAATAAGACACAGGGAACAGTTGTGATTTACTTGAGAAATTATGTTCAAAGTCAAATTGATAGTAGATGATACTTCCTCCTAGATAGATTACAATGTCATGTATAATCTATGTACAAACATAAGAAAAGATGTTGAGCTATAATTCTGTGAATAAGGAAAACAGAGCATTTTACTGAAAAATTTGGCATCTTGCTGTATTACCAAGTCCTTGCAACATTATGCTGTTGAGACCATCCCATGTGCAGCCATGAGTCCAGATCTGAATCCCATTGAACAAGTATGAGACATTTCAGGCTGTCGTATTAGACAGAGAGAACTAACTGTCCAAACTCTCAATGACTGCTGACTTCACATGAGGAATGGAGCAGGATTTCAGAATCAAATCCACAGAGTGATCCAAGGAATGAGGAGGCATCTTGATCAGTTGTTCTTGTGCATTGATTTTACACAAGACACTGAAGGAAAGTTAGTATTTGGACTTGCAAGACATTATTCTTCAATTCAATGTGAACATAGTACTGACAGTTAAGGCTGTGCAAGAAAAGTGGAATTCATAATGTTTTGCATGTAATGTCATTTTCCAAATCTTTACAATCTTGGCTACCCTTTCTTTTCAGTACAAAATTCATAAGGTGTATTTTATACACCAGTTAATTATAGTTGCTCAGTCTGAGAAATTATGGGTGTTGCTTAATTAATTTCGAATAATCAATTTCTGTATGTATAGATGAAAGTATTTTCTATGCAAATTAAAAATAGTTTAGACTGTTGCACTAACACACTCTCATATATGTTAGCAAGCATATCTATTTGGTGAAGAACTTACTTTCATGATTTAGTCATTTGATATTTGTTAAAAACTAGTTGCAGTTAATCCTTAATCCCATTTTTAGGATCATATTAAGTTCAGAACTGATATATTCAAAGGCAAACTGACTGACTGAGTTTAGTTTTACGCCGCTTTTAGCAATATTCCAGCAATATCACGGCGGGGGACACCAGAAATGGGCTTAACACATTGTGCCCATGTGGGGAATCGAACCCGGGTCTTCGGCTTCAAAGGCAAAAGTAAGTGTGATCAACAGATTTGTTTATATAAATGAGAAAACTTGTTTAATATATTTCAATATTCTTTATAATGCACTTATTCCAAAACTCAAACTGGGCCCTGGCAGTAGTTTTTGTTTTGCACGCTGTGTTTCATGAAGGCATAAAACGTGCCCTTTAGAAAGTGTGGCTCTAAACCTCGGATCATTGTCACCAAAATAATTGTTTAGACGTCGACAGGTCCCAAAAACACAAATTTGGAAGAATCTGCATGCATTTCTCTATGCCAAGTCTAACTGAAAATGGACCCATGAAGATTCGGGGTAGAATAGGTCTTCAGCAACCCATGATTGCCACAAAAGGCGACTATGCTTGTTGTAAGGGGCGACTAACGGGATCGGGTGGTCAGGCTCGCTGACTTGGTTGACACGTCATCGGTTCCCAATTATGCAGATCAATGCTCATGCTGTTGATCACTGGATGGGAAAGTCTGGTCCAGACTCACTTATTTACAGACCGCTGCCATATAGCTGGAATATTGCTGAGTGCGGCATAAAACTAAACTCACTCACTCACTAACTGAAAATGAAAGGTGGCGAGTCACTGGAATGCTTGAGAACAGAACACCCCAGCGCAATGTACAGCAGTTTCACATGCACAGGAACCCCATATGCTGCTTGCGGAGACATTATCAACAGACAGTCCCCCGAAGTGGCTGTCCACCTGTAACCACGCAACTCAACAACTATTGGATTTGAATCACCCATCTGCGCCAAAGATTCCATCCCGCCACACTGACAGCCCGAACACTTCCTGGTGTCAACAGGATATCACCAAGGACTATTCGCCGGCGTCTTGCTGCACACAGGATATGTGCTTGACTTCCTGCCAAACAACAGATTTTGACATTACATAACCAATGTCTACCACTGCAGTGGTGCAGACAACATCTGTGGTGGAGAGCAGGCGAGTGGAGACATGTTCTCTTCACTGACAAGTCCAAATTCCTCTTGCACCACGCTGATGAAAGAAACTGACAGATCTGTCCTCTATTGAACATGTCTGGGATGAAATGGAGAGGAGATTGAGCAGTTAGCCAAATCCCCCCAGTCACACTTCAGCAACTCTGCCATTCCACAAGACTTCTTGCCACGCTTGATTGGCTCTACTAGGTGCAGGTGTCAAGCATGCATCAATGTTCATGGTGGACATACACATTATTGACTGTGTGAATTTCATTTTGACCACTCTCTCACTGTGACCTTATAAGCATGTGTCTGCCAGAAAATTTACAGTGTGCCATTTGCAATCCTATTGTGGAATGATTTTCTTGCAATATTAAAAAAGTCTCATCATAAAAATATCAGTTGTTAATTCACACATCTAAACACAAGAACTTTTGCCTTTGAGTATATTTGGTAAAATTAAAGGGTCAGGGTTGTCTACTTTTTTTACACTGTTTGTGAACTAAAGCCTCCAGAAAAAAGAGTTCTCCTCTTACAAGGGATGAACCATAGAAACATCATGCTTCGTTTTCTTCCACACATTTCTTCATATGCTGCGAAAGTACCTCTCAACTGTATCCTGCAATAGAGAGAAGAATACATCCTAAAATCTTAAAAAGCTGTATAAAGATATAATTCATTTGCTACAAATTGAATATAAGTGAGTGAACTATGCCAACGACAAATAGAATAAAGTATGGAGATTTCCTTGTTTCTCCATTGCACGATGGCAAACGTTCAACTAAGCACTTGTAAGCACTTTGCAGAAAGCTACCCCAACATTTATAAGGCCAATGACTTTTTTTAAGGAGCAAGCCTGGGTAGAGGCATGTGTTCTACAGCTAAGAAATGGTGCCAGACCTCCACGTAGGAAGAGATGACATGTAACACTGAACCATGCCTTGGAAATATACAAGAGAGAACTGACAACTGGTGCCAGAACTGTCATGTCATACATAGACTCAGTATCACATTTAACTGGTTACTAATTGTGCAAAGTGGAAAAATGTGCTGTGAAAAGTGTGCTGCAATATGTGATATGATGTTGATAACATGCATATAGTCATCCTTCGCAATAACTCGCTACGCGATACCGTGGATTCGGTTAAACCACTGGGAAAAGCATGGCTCCCAAAAAGTTCATGTGAATACATATTGCGTAATGAGAGCAAAGCACTGACCTAATAATCTGTCTATAACAATGTGTGTTCTCCATATCTAATTGGGATCGTCAATTGATCCTTGATTGTTAAATAAACATCTACCTCATATGTTGCTGCATTATCTGTTGTTAGAGAAAATTAATGAGATCAGCTCTTTGAACTGTCAAAACTAATTTGAACATCAAACATGATGCGTGTTGTGGTTGGAGTAACAACATGGCGGATGCGGGCTCAGTGTCAACTAGAGTGGAATCCGGACAAATACCGTAAAAAATTTAAAATCACATCAAGTATGAAAAAGAAAACATTCTCAGTACAGATAGCCTGAAACACAGCACTTTGTAACAGTTTCAATTAAGCTGTAATCACATTACGCCGTAATCACATTCAAAGTAGAAGTGAGTGCTGAAATCATTTTCGGTATAAAAGTTCAGGTAGTAGTTGTTTTGTACCATACGTGAAGTTTACTATGGCATCTACGAAAAACAAACTTCAAGCTTACAGTTGCAGACAAATTGGCCCTCATCAAGAGAGTTAGGAATGGAGAGTCACAGGCCAGCGTCAGTCGCAGCACTGGAGTCCCGTCAGGCACCCTCAGGGGTTGGTTAAAAGATGAGGAGAAGTTGAAGGGATTCGTGATGGAGACGGAAGATATCGGGGGTCTTAGCTTAAAGAAGGCTAAGACAGCATACGACACAGACGCTGGACAAAGCTCTTTTTACATGGTTTACTCAGTTCAGACATGACGGAACACCAATATCTGGGGAGATTGTGAAAATACAAGCACAGAAGTTTTCTTGACAGATTCATGGATCTGAGGACTCTTTCAAGGCCAGCTCTAGATGGCTATGACGCTTCCAACAGCGTCATGGAATTAAGTCATTTTCGGTGACTGGGGAACATCGATCTGCCGACCAGGAAGCAGCTAGCAATTATCCGACTGAACTGCGGCAGCTGATCGAGTCCAATTGCCTGGAGCCGGATCAAATTTATAACTGTGACAAAAGTGGGCTATACTATAAGATGTTGCCAGACAAAAAACCTTGTCCATGCCAGAAGATAAATGCTCAGCTGGGTTCAAGAAGGCCAAACAACATGTCACAGTTTTGCTGACCAGTAACAAAACAGGAAAACATAAGCTGAAGCCCCTTATCATAGGAACGTCGCAGAATCCACGCTGACAACCGATCGATCTTACCTGCTATCTATGCCACCTCCAAGGATGCCTGGATGACAGCAGCTATCTTACAAGAACGGTTATTCCATAAGTTTATACCTGCAGTCAGAGAATATCTACAATATCTACGTTAAGATTTGAATAAAAAGCTATACTGCCCTGCCCACCCACCTATGACCACACTGATATAGCATGACAGGAAGATTAGAGCAGTGCTTCTCCCAAAGAACACCACCTCTCTCCTCCAACCAATGGATCAAGGCATCATCCAAGCTTACAAGTCTCACTAGCGAAGAGGACTTGTGAATAGTGCCATTGAATCGGGACTCACTCCCGTGGATTTCCTAAGGACCGTCACAGCCGAAGATGCAATCACTACCTCCCACATGGCATGGAAAAACCCTATCACAGCAAACTATCGAAAAATGTTGGAACAAGGGTCTCTTCTTCGGATTTAATGCAGAAGATGTGACTGATGCACTCACAAAGTATGAAGCATGCAGCAGAGAACGCCCTCATCACCAGCCCTGAAATGGTGGAATTGTACAACGCAATAGACGATGATCTTCCTGTGTTTGGAAGCCAGGGGGACGAAGAAATAATTGAGGATGACATGACATCAGAAAATACAGAAGTGGAAGATGTGGAAGATGATAATGATGGCATCAAACCAGAAAACGAATGCAGTACACCAGTTTCAGAGGTTTTATCATGTGCCAGTATTGTTATCAAACATATGGAACGATCAGCTGACTTTTCTGAACTGTCTGTTATGCAAATGCAGAACATTGTTGAAAAATTGAAACGACAGGCACAAAATGTGAAAACGCAGAAAAGCTTACGTGACTTTTTCAAAGAGGCTTGATATGTATCGACAATGTTAGGTGACAGGCGCAAAACCCAGAACCCAGAAAAAGCAGTATCTAAAAGCACTCATAAAGATTGAATTGTCAATTATCTGTCTTGAACACTTACTGCACTGCTTTATGCAGGACTATAAACATGTAAATACATGTACTTTGATCAATATTTGTATTTTATATCATGCACATTCATGTCATTAAACTATTGCAGTGTTCTTTAAAGTTCCCTTCGTGTTTCTCTTCAATCTTGTGACAAGGTGGATATTCTTCGCTATTTTAAAGCGATCATCCAATCACTGTCTCCCTTTTAATAAACAAACTGGTACGATTTATTTGAATGGCTAGGCAGCTCACATGTCACCGCCTCCCCATGTGTTTGTGTAGGTGAGTTGACATTGGCATTTGAAAAAAATAAGTCCTTATTCACATATATCGGCATGTAAATAAATATCTGAACGATAAATAACACCCATGGATACTGTTACATTAAGGAAGCAAGCCTACAGTGAACTCTTTATCGGGGAAATGCGTGACATTGCTTCATTTAGAAATATGGCTGAACAGTCAGTCGGCGAGTTTGATAGTGAAACAAGCAGAAGGTTTAACACTTACCATATCTTACCATATTTGCAGATTTGCATATTAAAGATCAATCTGACTAAAAGAAAACACACAAATACTTGGGTACAATTTTATTTTCGTAGTTTTGCTAGTTTCGTAACCATTCACGGAATAGACATACGTTTTGTGTATACACATGTGCATGTTAATTAGTCTTTCATCCGACGGTCTACATTCCATGTTAGCAATAACACTGGGAGGTCGTCCGTGGACCCCGAGACCCGCGTTATAGCAAGGGATGACTGTATTATATAATTGATGCATAAATGGATACGTGAAATATTAAGTGTGAAAAGTGTGCTGTAATATGTGATATGATGTTGATATTAATGTCTATATATACACTGAGTCAAAAGTACTAGTATTTTGTCCCATTTGGTCATGAATACTATTTCATAGGGAACAAAATAAGGGATTAGAGGGGATTATCACACCCCAGTGATTTTTTCTACTGAAACAATCGGAGCTGCCAGTTATGAAGAAATTATTTAATAGTTCACGGTATGACTCTTACAGAATATACAAATCTCCAGCTGGAGAAATATCTATCGTTTTTAACATCAAAGAAATTAAGATACTGTAAACGTACTTTAATTTGCTTGGTGCAAATTTTGCAGAATTGACAGTTTAGACTACATCGCACGGTCAATTATTTGCGTAATGAGTAATTGCTGGAACTGCCAGCTGTCTCTTAGGCCGCTACTAATAGCTTAAGCCGCCACTAAAATACTGCTGTATCATTTCTTCAAGTCGCGTCATGGTAATCCGTTTTGTATCAAACCATCTGTCACTACGGTTGGTCAAAATAGAACATGTCAGGACATGATTTGGGAAATCTATACAGCGACAGTTAACTGTTAAGTATGATTCTGTATACTACTATCAGTCGTCATTTTAAGATTCCCATTTCTGTATTATGGTAACAACTTAGAGGCGAGCGTGGGTAGAGTGAATAAATGAAAGGTTTATTTGCTGTGTATACATTTTCGCGGTAAAATATTTTGCGCGAAAAGCACGAAAATAAAACCTGCACGTTATATAATAGGTTTACAGTATCCATTTATACATTTTAGGTTAGGCTTGATCAACATAATGGTAAACGAATTAAGACATTTTTATATTGAAACATGCAAGAGAATGTGCCCTCTGTGTAATTTAGATGTGGAAAATGAAATTCACTTTTACTTGTATGTCCTTTTTATAAAGATTTGCATACGAAATATATAGCTGAATATTATCTATGTAAGCCACCTTCATTAGCTTTGAAACTACTTCTTTCATCAATTGACCAGCATGTACTAATAAAGCTGTCGTACTATATTAATTATACTCTTAGTAAATGTGACATTCTGACAAAGTTTTGTAGATCCATCGTATTTCACTACTTGTAACGCAATTTACTGCCTGTAACATGATTCACTGTTTGGATCACTAATAACTACTTATTGCAACATATGTATATGTATATAACTCCGGTGTATATTGTCCAGAGGCCTTTTGTGTAATAAACATCTTTGACTTTGACAGGGTACAATTAAATCAATTATGATTATTCCTGGCAAATTAAAATTTCTGTATCAAAAACATGTTGACCAATACCTTTCAAGTTTTTGGCTGAACAAATTTTCTTAGTTCAAATTTGTAAACTGCTGTAATTCTTGGAAAAATAAATATCATAATCTAAATTTGCACTGTGTGTCCTAGAAAAGCAATTTCCAGTTGGAAAAGTGTACACTTATTTGGCATAAGTTTCGAATTAGCCTGATGCAGTTGAATGATAACCAACCTGAGATTATTTAAAGCGGACTGAAAATCTGACCCCTAAACAGTGACCTCATTCAATTTCCTAAAATCAATGCAAAACCTCCAGGGTACGTTGTGCCTAGTTACCCAAGCAAACAGGAGCAGACCAAGGGCTATTGCTAGATTCTTTAATGTTTTGTTGTAACATCTTGTAAATTTCATCCTGATGTTTCTTTGCCAAAGGGACCCTTCTAGTAGTTAATTTGATAGGGGTTGCATCACCAGTATTGATGGTATAAGTAATCTCATCTGTCTGCCCAACAAACTATTTTTTCACCTATGAAAACATCCTGAAATTCTCCCACTAGGTCAGAAACAGACTGTTTTTTGACTTTCTGAAAGATCAGAGGAACGACAATCAACTAGTGACTGCACGTGATCTGGTAAGTCCAAACTTTCAGCATAAGTGGTAAAAGCATCATCACAAGCCACTACCTAATCTACCCTGCCATCTATACCAAGTACAGATGAATCTTGCTATTTAGATTCAGCATTGAAATAACATCCTTGTCAGCTACAAAACTTCTTTTGTTTCTCCAGTAATTGTTTGGTTCAACAAACCCCCCGATTCAGCACCAAATGAACCATCAACAGTACATTTGATTAATTTCTAAGAATTCTCAGGAACAACACGTTAACCTTATCAATAATTCTGACCCGTGCACACTACTTGTGTTCAGTTTGTACAATTTGAGCAGACCTCTAGATGTAGAGAGTGTCTTTTGTCTCACATGTACCTCACCATCATAACCCTCCAGGAAATCCATGCCAAGAATACTACGCATTGTACCCAAATTTGCGCCAAAAAACAGTAGTATACACAATGGGGCTATGTACGGGACCACCAATGTTAAAACAATGGGAAATAAGTCTGTGGAGGCCCTTTTCGACTACTTTTCTGCGTATTGGACTCCTTTTTGTTCTCCATTTTCTGTATAAAGAAAACTACAACAACATAGGGCAACATACGGCAATATACAGAAGACAAAATGTAGTCCCCCCAAAACCCAAATTAGCAAATTAGTCCAAGAGTAGTACACATAATGACAATACGGGACCACCAAATAGTATAGCAAAGGGGAAAAAAGCCTGTTGAGGCCCTTTTCGACTACTTGTCTGTGTGTTGGACAACTTTTTGTCCTTCTTTCTATGTATACAGAAAGATACAACAACATACAGCTACAGAACACAAAAAAAATAGTCCAATACACAGATCACAAAAAGTAGTCCAATACACAGAAAAGTAGTCCAATACAAAGAAAAGTAGTCATATAAGTAACATACACAAAGACAAAAAGTAGTCCAACAGACAGAACACAGAAAAGTAGTCCAATACAAAGAAAAGTAGTCATAAAAGTAACATACACAAAGACAAAAAGTAGTCCAACACACACAACACAAAAAGTAGTCCAACACACAGAACACAGAAAAGTAGACCAACATACACTCAGACACATAGTTGAGTACACTTTCGTCTATGTCTTTTTCTGAAAGTTCTGAAAAAAAAGTATGTAACTAATAAGAAAAGAACTTTTGGAAAAAGACGGAAGAAATATGTAATACAACATGGAGAGATGCCAAGAAGTTTGGCATTGGCTGTACTAGATTGTGAAAAATGTGGAACTCCAGTCCACCAGAACCTTCCATACAAAAGAACTAGAGCGAAAGATAGCCAATTTCTACATTCGGCCAAGCCAATAGAAGAGAAGAAAGCCTTTCTACAAGGGGTAGACAAAACAGTATGTATGTGTATTTCTCTTTTTCCCTTGTGTTGTCTATGCATTTCTAGTCCTAGAGAAGCTCTACGATCTTTCCTGTTTTGTGTTGTTGTTTGCTCTCTGTCTAGCCTACAAAGTATTGGAGCGATTGCACACATATTTTCTAGAGTTGGACTACTTTTCTGTGTGTTGGACTACTTTTTGTCTTTGTGTATGTTGGACTACTTTTCTGTGTACTGGACTACTTTTCTGTGCTCATGTGTTGGGCAAATTTTTGTCTTTGTTATGTTGCCGTATGTTGTATGTTGTCGTACATTGGTGTATGTTGCTGTAGGCTGCATGTTGCCGTATGTTGTTTCATTCTTTTGTATATGGAGAACGGAAGACAAAAATTAATCCAATACACAGAAAAGTAGTGGAAAAGGATCTTCACAGAATTTTTTGCATTGCTTTAACATTGGTGGTCCTGTACCCCCATCATGTATACTACTCAACGTCACACCTCCATCACGAAACTCAAAGCCAACAGCACCATGGATAACTATAGGCATAACATTGGCTGTAACGGAATCTTTATGAACTTCCTTCAACCTAACGTCCTGAAAAACACAATTTAAGGACGTCATCTTGTGAGATAATTGAGACTGGAGACCCTGCGTCCAACAACATTCTTGAGGTAATAAGCTTCATCAAAACATCTACAGACAAACATTTCTGAAGTTTAAAAAGACGTAAAACAATTTGTTCCCGTGAAACTAATACACTGACGAGAGTTGATGAAGATGATTTCATCGGTTTTCCTACACCTGATGCAGACAAAGATAATCTTTCTTCTAACCCATCACCATTGCTTCACCAAGAGATCACTATTCCCTATCAATGAAGTTAACTCCACCTACACTCCAATATCAACAGTTAAAACATTTTTTTTTACTGAAACTACATCTTCACCTGGTCAACAAATTTGCCCATCATTGGCTGAGAACCTGGCCTTGACCCCAGCTTTTTCAAGTTTCGCATGTCTGTTTTATTGGTAACTGACTGACCTGGCAAATCCAGTTTTGATAGGTATGGACTCCTACCATGAAAGTGACCTGATTGATTGCAGACATAACATGTATTAGACTTGGCACTTCGTAAGCTACATTTAAACTTTTTAATCATCTCTGACAGGTGTATTTTAGTGTAAATATTTTATTTTAATCTTCTTCTTATTCTCTCCTTTTAGCTATATTATTCGGCACTTTAAGGGTTCAGCTTTAGAGCTTGGCCACTCAGACTAATTGCCCAAGCTATGACGCTCTCGGCTGATTGGTCTCACTAACTTCATGCACAATTTGAATCATTCTGCACTGTCTCTTTGCCACAATAAGACAGCATGTACAGACACACAGAGAAGAAAACAAGAAAAAATTGTGTCCAGGGACACGGATGCCCCCGCTGCTGTAGGAAGAGTTCACACATTCAGGGTCCCACTGAAGTACTTGAAAACACTAAAAACAATGTGTTGAGGGGTTAGATAACACAACCTATTATCATATAAAGATCAATAATTGAACAAAATTCACGAACAAGTTCAATAAACATTGCAACTATGAAATGACAATGAAATGAAGTGACAAAATTGAGAAATTGGATAAACAAGGTATGAGATGCACACCTTTCGAGTTTCAATGAAACACACGTAGAAGCTCAATCAATTCTGTTGAGCAGCTTTTGTGGAGAACACTATATTCAGAGAGAAATTCAACAAAATTTATCTAAGTTCAAACGGCATTAAAATTGGAAAAATAAATAAAAAACAAAATCAAAATATGAGATGCATGCCTTTAGAGTCCCTATAAAGCACATGTGTAATCTAAATGAATTCCATAAAGAAGTTTTTGAGGAGAAGTGGATAACGTACACCCCCTATTGGATGGAACAAACACTGGCTGAACAGAACAAAGTTCAACTAAGTTCAAACATCTGTAAAAGTGACAAAATTAAGAAATTGCATAAGAAATTATGAAATGCACACCTTTAGAGTCCCTACAAAAGACATGTAGAAGTTCATTCAATTCTGTTGAGCAGTGTTTGTGGAGAAGTGGATAGACCTTATCCCCTATTACACTATCATCATAGAGAAATTCAGCAAAATGTACCTAAGTTCAAATGTCTCTAAACTTACAAAAAAAAACAATAAAATAAAAAAACAAAATATGAGATGCACACCATTAGAGTCCCAAGAAAGCCCATGTATAAGTTCATTGAATTCCACAGAGCGGTTATGGTGGAGAAGTGGATAGAATACATTCCCTGTTTCGTACGGACGCACAGACAGACGGACGGACGAACGAACACCGAGGGTAACCCTATATGCCCCCAGCCATATATGGCGGGGGCATAAAAATGGTGATTTACAAAAATGTACTATTTGTAAATATCATATTTACAACAAGAGTCATCAGAAGATGACATATTCCCCTGGCCCCAACATATTTGAAAGAACAAATCATCTGACAGTTACTTAAAGTCCATTTCCTGCTTCATTTTTTTAGACTAAGTCCAAATTGTTACCATGGAAATCATGAAAAATATAAATGCCAAAAATCTGTAAATAGCAAAAGGCACCACTTCAAGATCTGCCTCACATATCAGCCAAGTGTTGCTGAAAGATATTAAGAAGTTTTCGAGTTGTGCTCCGGAAACAAAGCCCACCTCTCCCTTTTGAGACTAAGACTGAATCGTTCCCATGGAAAACGGTGAAAATACAAATGCCAAAAATCTGCATATATCAAAAGGAACCACTTTGAGATCTGCCTAATATATCTGCCAAGTTTTGCAGAAAGATATTAAGCGTTTTTTGAGTTGTGCTTATCAACCAGGAGTAAATTGATCCTGGGGATGTTTTCTGAAGCAGGGCTTAATCTGTGCACAACAGTCCCCTTAGAATGTCTGAAAACCTTTATAGCCAAATTGTTTTGTTTCTCCACCATAGTGATCTACGTGGTTTATGTAGGAGCATCTATGCCTTCAAAGTCGGATGTATAAATCGGCATATGTACTGGTGTATCCTCTCCACACAGGGGTCAAATACAGCATAGATCCATTATGGAATTTACTGATTTAGGCGTAGTTCGGGCCTTAGTCATCACTTTCTGAATCGGTCTCGGTGTCCTTGCCAGTCCTACTTCGATCACGATTCTGTCAATTTCTTTTTCTACTGCAATTTCATGTTGCCAGTAGCCATCTTCAATGGTTTTAACATGTTGACAACATTCGGACCATTCCTTGGCACCGATTGCAGACATTCTCGTTTACGGCAACTCTGAGCGAAGTTTTTGTGAACTGGGGGTTTTGTTTAGCAACATAATTTTTGACAATGTCCCAAATCAACTCAATTGGGTTCAATTCTGCGTGGTAAGGAGGAAGACGTAGTACGTCATGGCCATGTTGTTTCAACATTGTGTCTACTCTATAGGTAGGGCCCAATTTGATGGATTTTGCCAGAAACAACAGTTCGGCTTTGAGCATTTTATCCTCAAATGCAATATTGTGCCTTTGTAAGCAAGCTTTGATATCATCTTTTCTGTTAGCTGTTGTTGGACACTTGTCCACTTGCTTGCTGTGGTATGGCGCATTATCCATAACAATGACGGAGTGGGGAATGTGTGGGATCAATTTTTCCTGCAGCCATTTGGAAATTTTTTTTAAAATTCATCTCGTCATGATAATCTGCTGATTTTGAGCTTTGAGTCAAATACAAGTAAAGCATTTGGTACAAAACTGTTTTCGGACCCTGAATGAACAACAATAAGCCGAGGTCCGGCACTGGACTGAGGCTGAACCCCATGTATCACAACCTCACCATCAAGCTGCCAACATTTTGGGACAATGTGGTATACATGCAACCATGTTTCATCGATAAAGATGACTGTTCAATTTTCATCTCGACATTTTTTTATTGCACGTAAGTATTGCATGCGCTTTGCAATGATGTCTTTTCATTCCATTAAAACCTTACGATTTGACTGCATTTTTCGCCACCTAATCCCCATGTCTTTCAGATTTTTTCAAAACTTTCCTTTGAACCCTGGTAATGCAATTGGCTTCTTGCCATATCATATATCATATCTAGAGTAGGCAGTTGCTTTGTACTCCATATAAACTTTGTACAAATTGACAGACTGCACACCCGGTCAAAATCATCAAGTTTGCGCTTGGAAGTTTTGGGCTTGCACAACTTAGTTGGACTAATAAAACTTGCACCCCTATCACTTTCTGCTTTAATACATTTTAAAGTTGCCTTGGAAAGACCAGTAGCAAGGCTACTTCTTGAAATAGTGTCTACTTTGGTTGCACACGTCTTTTCCATATAATGTAATTTTTTAAGTAAAATTGATATTTTATACTTATCCTGACTCATGATCTTTTGCTTATCTCCCTTTCCCTTTCGAATGGTAGTGGAAAACTTTAATCCCTTGAAGTTCCCGAAGCGGACGTATAAATACTCACCCATGAGTTACCTCCCTTCCTCTTTCCCACGCAAACGTACCATGTGACGTGCCCAGACTTGTCACTCTCTCCTTATATTTCACCCATGCACTTGGATCTGCTGTGAAATCATAAGTGTCTTCAACGGGAGGTTGGGAGGGCTTGTTCGTCATGAGTCAGGATAAGTATAAAATATCAATTTTACTTAAAGAATTACATATTTTTCCTTATCCTGACTCATGATCTTTTGCTTATAGAATCCGTCGGAATAGGTGGTGGGTCAAGCCACTGGATTCAACAGCTGTCCTTAGATGCGTCCTGTATCCCCCCCATGGGAACTGCGAACGGCATTTCCTTGGTCCTATTCTTCCAACTTGCGTAGTAACTCGGGGGGACCACTCCTTGTCTTACTTCAATCTCAAACAAGTGGAATCATGTTGATTCGTGTGGTTATAGATAAACTAGTATTCTCCTGTACTAGATATCTTATAACAACCCATAGATTATGATAAGGTCTTTATCATAGATGAGTTGCGATCCCTTTATGTGCAGGTAAGATCATTACCCGTACAGGATCTTTAATCACTCATGCTAGCCTATCCTAGACTGTGCACATGGACTTTCAAACTAATACTTTTCCTAGTAAAAGTCATCTACAAATCAGCATGACAAAGGGTGAGATTTCCAACTCAGCGCCGCCTTTGAGGAACTGTTAGTTGCTGTGCTACAACGAGAGGCCCAAATTGGTGAATGCCTGAGACGTCTTCAGTGGCAATCTCTCGGAGGTAGTGGTTGGCAAACACCGTATCCGACTTCCAAAAGCAGCCCTCCTTTATTGTCGGTATAGAGCAATTTCCGTGTAGAGCTAGTGTTGACTCGTAGACATCACTGGTAAGATGACGCAGAATTACATTCAGGTCCCAGGCTGGAGCTCTGAATTTCTTTTGTTGGTCCTCCAACTTGAATTATCTCAGTAGAGCAAGTAATTCTGGTACTTTCGTCAACTTGATGCCTGTTTTCATGGTAATTACTGTACTGATTGCAGCGAGGTATGTTGATAGAGTCGAACCCTTCAGATGTCTGGTCTGTCTCAGATGACATAGATATTCCACCACTTGAGGATGAGTAGCTATCATCGCCGTGAAGCCTTTCCGCCTTGCATAAGTTTCAAACTTCAACCATTTGTCGTCGTATAGGTTGCGAGTCGATCTGCGTAATGCTAGTGTTACTGCTTTGGCTGCTCTGGCGGAGTATCCTCTTTTCTTCAAACACATTTTGATACGGTCCACACGTGTAACTGGAACACTGTTGGGTTTCCGTGGACTTGCTTGGTGTGCGGATGTATCAGTAGGTTCGGCCAATCTGGTAGCTTGATTACTGGGTTTCCTAGGTTTTCTATTAGATCTGGGAACCATGCTCTCGCTGGCCAGTAAGGCGCGACCAAAGTCAGTTGTAGCGTCTGAGTCTGTTTGATCTTGACCAGTATACTTTTGGCAGTAGTATCGGGGTTGGAAAAGCGTAGCCGTTTAGTCCTTCCCACGACATGCTCAGTGCATCTGTTGCCCAGGCTTGAGGTTCTGGAACTGGTGAGACGAACATTTGTAGTTGTTTGTTGAACCTCGTGGCAAACAGGTCTATGGAAGGGAATCCTATTTCTCTTATGTTCCGAATGGCTTCTGGATGGAGCATCCATTCCATAGGTGACGGGTGTAGTGGTCTTGAGAGATTGTCTGCCAGTACGTTCTTGGCTCCGGGTATGTGACATGCCTTTATCCAGATGTTTGCTTCCTGCGTAATCTGGAACAACTGGAATGTGAGCTGCAACAGGCTTGGCGATCTTGTGGATCCTTGCCTTGCTGTGGAGTTGTCTGTGTGGATCATCAACCATCTTGTTGTTCAGCAAGCTCGACCATAGTTGTAAGGCGTTGATCACTGCTTTCATCTCTAGTAGACTGATTTGGAGCTTTTGTTCTGTTTGGGACCACTTTCCCGAGGCCACTCGATCGTTGAGATGCGCCCCCCATCCTTGCATCGAGGCATCTGCGTAGAGGTGTGTGTCGATAGTACCATAGTAGATACCTCTTGAGGTCTTCGGGCAGCAAGATAGGGTCGACGCTGTCTAGATGTTTTATCAGGAACTGTTGTAGTGGTCTTAGCTGTAACCTTCCTGTGTTCGTCAAGTCCTGTGCAGAGGTTAGTAGACCGAGTAGAACTTGCCATGATCGTAGTGTTAACGGAGAGGTGACTGCTGGCGGAATCATGGCTTGTATCTTGACCCAACGATCCTCTGGAACGACCATCCAATTCTCTGTAGTGATGAATCTTATCCCCAGGAATTGTAGATCTTGTTTTGGTTCCAATTCTGACTTCCTTAGGTTCACTAACCATCCTAGTTGAGTTAGCAACTTGATCGTGAAGTTCAGTTGTAGTCTGAGTAGACTGGCATCTTGGTGGACCTGAATTCCATCGTCCAAGTAGAAGGCATTGCGTAGACCTCGATGATGAAGGTATGCAACTATAGGCTTGGTTATTCGTGTGAATAGCCACGGGGCCGAAGATATTCCAAACGGTAGGACGTTCCATTGGTAGTGCTGCCCTCTGAACAGGAATCGTAGATACTTTCTTGATTCTTGATGTATCAGGATGTGCAGACCTAGGTAAGCATCCTGCAAGTCTATGCTGGCCATGTAAACTGCTGGACGGACGAGTTGTTTCAGTTGAGGTAGGTGGATCATGTTGAACCTCTCTGGTTTCAGTAAGTAGTCTCTGTTGAACTTCTCCAAGGAGTTCTTCTTTGGTACTAGAAAAATTGGGGAATAGAAGCTTGGGGTGAGATGATTCCGATCTATTATTTCTACCACATCTTTCGTGAGTAGTGCGTTGATGGCTTCTTGTAGTCTGTCTGCCTGTTCCTCTGCATACTTGAAGAGGAGTGGCTTTCAGTTGTACTTTGTATCGTTCTCTTAGTACCTGAGAGGCGTAGTCGTCTTCTAGAATTCCCCAATTCTTCCAGTACCCTTGTAGACGTCCACCCACTGTCGATAGTTTTACAGGAACGGCTGGGGGTGGAAGACTCCAGTTGTTCCGAACTCTGACAGCAATGTCTGGTACCTCCGGAAGCTCTGGGCCCGTGGCCTCTTCCTGAGTTTCTCCTGTAGTTGCCCGAAGGGCGACGAAAAGAGTCCTTCCCGCCTCTGAAGTTGGAGTACTTCTTATCCTTAGCTCTCTGTATTCCGGAATACTTGGACTTGTTATATTTCTGGGACGTATGGCGGATGACGTTGGCCAGGGTATCTATGGTTTTAATCATCATCACCTCTCTGGAGTCCTGTGTGGCTTGCTTAGCTGCATCATCCAAGAGACTTCCAAAGATGGTAGGCGTCTCCCACGGAGCTCGTAGTAGTGGCTGCGTAAATCTATCATTCCAGGAGCAGGACGCCAGTATACCCTGTCTGCGTATTAAGGTGAGCCCCGCCGAGATCGATGTGATGGTCTGAAAAGAAGAACTGATCCTTCTTTTGTGTGACGAGGGCCGAGTAGATCATCTTATCCTCTTCCGTCGTGGAATTCTGGAATTCTAGATCTTGCCAGTCCAAAAAGGACTTCTAGAAGCTGTATCCAGTTGTGATAGCTTCTTGTCATCCACTTTGTACATCTTACTCTGGGAGTCGTTCACCAGTTTGATGTTGTCATCCCTCTCAGGCGCCTTCACAAATGGTTCCATGTGATGTAGGGGGAATTTCCTCTTATTAAAAGATGGTAGTGGCTGCGTCTGGTACTTGGAAGCCTTCGCGAAGGCTGTGCGAAGGTTGTCCGATACGTTGGATATAGGCTCGATCGGTGGAATTGTGACGGAGTCGAAGTCATCATCCTTCATCATGTAGGTGTAAACTTCGTTCCTATCCTTGGAAGGAGACTCCAAGTTCAACCCGCTAGCAATCCATGCCGTTACTTCTGAGTCTGAGAAGACGGGGTCCGTAGTGTCCTGGGTAAACGAGCTGTGTCTTGTTGAAGTATCTCTGTGCGAACCTGTATCCCTTCGCGGACCTTCATCCTGGGTTCACTAACCTCCAGCTGAAGTTTCCTCCTTGTGCGAACGTCTATCCCGAGAGTGTTCTTTTGCGAACGTCTCTCTCTGGATTCTCCTCTTTGAACCTCTGTGTGGTGAGCTGTGCCTTCGCGAACGTCTGCGTTGAGGCAATCTTGACCTAGAGCGGCTAGATGTAGAGGCAGGATCCTTGGAGGTTCGCGAACCTGGACAGCGTATCATCTTGACTATCTTGTAGTATGACGGAGTCGTCCGGCTGTGGAGCCCTTCGCAGAGGTGTACGTTTGCCAACATCATCTGCAGGTGTAGCTCTGATGGGTGTAGATTCGCGCAGGCCTAGGGGTTTGCGAACGGTGTCGGCAGACTGGAGGCTCTTCCTAGTATTCGATTCTTCCTGGAATCTCTGCTCCATCATGGCCATCATCTTGTTGGTGAACTGCATCATGAATTCTCCAGGGTCGAAGTTCTGCATCTGTTGACGCTGCTGCGATGTTGTAGAAGCGTTCGCGAACGCTGATGGTTTCTGTGCCTCAACTTCTCTCCTCGAAGTAAGAGGTCTTATGTTGAACAGCTGGCCAGCTCTGACATTCGTGGGGGACAATCTCGTAGTAGATGAGGTTGACTGCATCGTTGATGTTATCGATACTTCGGGTAGAAGTATAGGGGGGTCGTCAAAAACGTATTTCTCGTGAGGCGGTACAATCTCTTCATTGAAGGATTTCTGGTGCGTAGCAGCGCTAGCATGTGTAGTTTTGCCCTCAGATCTGGTACTCGTAGACTTTTTCTGCGTAGTAGAAGAGGTCGCCGTCTTTTACTTAGACTGGGACGGCGTA
This sequence comes from Haliotis rubra, assembly GCF_003918875.1. Classification (NCBI taxonomy): domain Eukaryota; kingdom Metazoa; phylum Mollusca; class Gastropoda; order Lepetellida; family Haliotidae; genus Haliotis; species Haliotis rubra. The sequence goes on from NW_025767420.1 coordinate 431,852, forward strand.
GGCTGCGAGGTAGACGACCTTTTCTTAGCCCCCTTTGCCGCAGACTGGCTCTGTAACGTACTAAGCATAACATCACTATTATGAACATCAGCAGCAAGTAACATACGGCTTGTAGGCTGATCTGCAGATTTATCACATGTGACTAGAGATGCCTTTTTCACCCGATCCATGGCACGTCTATAAACATAAGACAAATATTGATTAAATTGATTGGTTAAATCAATGCAATAAATACAACGCAAGGTGGATGAACATGGATCTGTACACGAAGGACATTGGGGGTGAGGATCAGCCACGGACACACACAGCAGGATTTCATGAATTGTAAACAAGTTTACAACACGATGAAAACACGACTCAAAGTCAATAAATTTTAACAAATTTGTACAAATACTACCTAATGATTATAGCCAAAACCATACACAGCTTAATTTAGAAGAATAGGCCTAAATAGAAACGATAAATTGCCGTATACGGGACTCCAGTGCTCGCCTAACCATCCGCTTGGGCGAAAAGGGAGAGAGTGACAAGTCTGGGCACGTCACATGGTACGTTTGCGCGGGAAAGAGGAAGGGAGGTAACTCGTGGGTGAGTATTTATACGTCCGCTTCGGGAACTTCAAGGGATTCAAGTGTTCCACTACCATTCGAAAAGAAAAGGGAGATAATCAAAAGATCATGAGTCAGGATAAGGAAAAATAATAATAACATTGTAGGCTAACTTCCTTGCCTGAGAATGAACAATTTGTCCATGCCTAACTTGGACATGTTAAATTAATTAAAATCTGCAAACAGTAAAAAAATGACTCGTGTCAAGATGGTGTCTTGCTGAACTAAATCGCTGTATGAGACACGTGTTGAACAGAAGCGGCATTGAGTTTACGCCACAGTCAGCATGTATTGCACATGCTTAGTCGCCAATCTACCTGTAGCAGCCAAGTGTATGCCTCTAGATTCCCTGCCCCGCCTACTTGTCACAAACATATTACTGCGCAGGCTCATATAATACGAGTCAAGCAGTAGAATCTACTGGAAATAAGAGAGGTCTTAATGCCCATCTTAAGCAGTTGTCGTTATTTTTTACATTAATCATGGCATGCTTATTCTTATATGGAGTCAAATCTATGTAAGATCTGCCTCTCAAAGGCACGTTTCCATGATTTGAAGCATTTGGGGCACACAGACACACTTTTTCTATCCCAAAATGTTAAGTTTATTTATGTATTTTATTATACAGGTTATGTCACAATTTTCCATCTTTGAGATAATCTTTGAAATATCTTACATTTTTACAAATGATAGCTGGGGAAGTCACAACTTCATAAATGTTTTGTTAAATGCACAACTGGAAGACTGACGAGTCAAACAATATCATATGTTATTGGGTGGAGACAAACAAATATTCTTCTTGACAAGACATATTCTTCTAGTCCTGTGCAATTTTTTAATACTTTTTGTACAATGAAATATCAACTTACCTAGTAGGATCTGGAGGTTGCTGGATATTTTCAAGTGTTGTTCTGTCCTTAAAAAAAACACACAAAAAAACACATGTACTTCAAGATACGCTCTTAAAACATAGTCAAGTACCACTTTAAAAACCTTATATAACCCCGAAGTTTTACCTAAATAGAACAATTCAACTGTTTGAAGTAGTAAAGGATATTCCATTTTGGGATATTTATTATTATCAGCTGAATGTGTAATTCTATTAGTCAACCCTGAGCGAGCCTCAGCCAATCATTTATGGGAGCTATGTGTTGTCACAACAAAGTCAAGCAATCTTAAAATAAACTAGGCCATCAGCTGGCCAGTTTAGACCTACTTAGCTTCAAAATAGCTCTGTTAACAGTGTGAATACTACACCCATAGGGGGTCTAAACTACCTGAGGGAAGTTGAATCATTAGTGATTCCTGGGAGTGTAACGAACATGTTAAATATATACAAGCCACTACAATATACATTCAGTATGAGTGATGTGTTAACGAAAACCCTACAGCCAAGCTCCCACAGGTCTGTTGGAATCTCCACCAGTCTGTCCAATATGAACTTTGGCTCAGCTGTGGCAATTAAAGGGGCACTGATCCAGAGTGATTAATGTTTCTCGCCAACAGTCTAATTACGAAACCTAGCTGCAGGCTAACCAGGATCTGCTCCCCAGACCGTGATGGACAACGCGACTGGGCTACTGCATGTCCACCTTGGCAGAATTTCTTCAACCTTACAGTTGGACATTAGGAAGGGTGCATGCCAATCAGATGCCGTTATTTGAAAATATCCGCGGGAGTTCTTGTTTGATTGTAATAAAGTATCCCAGCAGTGTAGGTTTTTCGGATTTTCTTATGCCTGGATGGTATAGTGACTGATCCAATTTGATGCTATTTATGTATTTTTTACCTCGATATTAATTTTAATCATGTCAATATTATGCCTATTACCTACGATATTAAAAACATACATTTGATTTCTTTGAATCCGTAAACTAAACAACCCCACTTTGCCATTGCTAGAAAAATCTGAAAATTTACTTGGGTAAATAGGTATATACAATTTTTTAACTTATACACAAAAAATGCTCATATGTGTTTCTTATGCAACAATGAAGTTCTGTTCGTATCGTCAAAACAGTGTCGGCCCATAACTTTGTTCAGGCAATTAAAATTGCATGCAATACAGCGATTACTCCTCCCTTGCTGTAACCTGTGTTAGGTGGTATAAACCTACACATGCTATTTGTCATCATTCACTTGATGGTCAGTTAATGAATTTATAACAGGTATAATAAGTGGCAACTCCACTCTGATTACCCGACAAAGGGGCCCATTTGGCATTTCTCCTGTCTGCAGTCTGATGTGGCAATGATTGACAGATTTGTCAAAAGGTAGTGTTTATGTATGTGCATTTACTAATCTATACTGAATACACCTTGTCGTAAAGTGTCTGTGTAAAAACAACATCCTTCCTTCAAAGGATTAACCGCCAATACATTGATTGATTGCTCATCATTGGCTAACTAAATTACTGTTTTTAAAGAATAGCGGACATCATATATGCAATTAGTTGCCAGGTGTGCTATTCTGGGTGACCAATGACTATACACCAATGTAAAAAACCTAAAACAAAATATCCCTTTTTTGCATATTAGACTGTTAAAAGACACATGACATGGAACAGGATTCTATGTTGGCTGCAGATCAATGGCATATCGTTCTTTAATGTGGATATATTGATGGACAAATTCCTCGAACAAGGTAATAGCCTGACATTGTTGCTATAACTTTAGTCTGTTTAAATTTTAATATTTGCATTTTGTTGTTATTTATTTGTTTTAGCACTCAACAGAATCATTTTTTTCCCATGAAGTGTAATGAGACAGACAACATACACTGTCTAGATATTACAGTCACGTTATAAATTCACTATAGGTATAAGCAGATCATGTGCTTGTTATTAAGTTTTAAAATGCATACAAATATGATAATAAACTTATTTGGATTATAAGACAAAATATAAAGACGTTCATTGACTTTGTTATTTGTCAGTCCTAACACGTTTTATCACTGGCAGATGGTTAAACTTCAAAATGTTTTCATTTGTTATCATAATAATAAAGATGGAAATGTTATCGGGTAAAAAAGATTTCATCTTTGTTGATCAATCTACACTTATACTATCAATTGCGTTTGTGGGTGGCACAGCAGAGATCACAAACCAGTCAAGAATTCTGTGATATCATCTGGGTACTCACTGGATAAAAACAATAACAAAAGCAACAACCAGTCCACGGAAATTGCTCTGGATCAGTGCCCCTTTAAAGGGAAATTTTTAGAACCTTAAAGGCAGGGAGGACGCCAAGCTTCCCAGAGTGCTGTGTAGACTCTGCCTGTCTGAAATACATCAGCCGTGATCAAGATTGGAGTCATCAGTTGTTTCTTCGCCAAATTCTTATCCTGGCCTTCCTCAATCCCCTTAGCATATCTTTCATAGGCTGCTGGTGATAAAGATGAGCAGACATCACATCTGTTTACAAGGAGCATGGCAAATCTATGCACTCCCAACACTGTGATTCAAGCTGTCAATATCTGACCCAACTGACTACATAAATTCGGAATACAACCTCCTATCTTCAGGCCGCGGCTACAAATTTCCAATTGTGAAAACTAAGAGAGCATGTACATCCTTTATTCCAAGTACCATATCTCTTTTAAACAAATGTGAAGATACTTAAATACAACGATTTATGGTCTGGTGACTGTTATTTCATGCATGAGTAATAAGTTAACCCCCTACAGATATAAATGGAATCCCCTTCGTGTTCCTTTAATTCGATTAGTTACTGTAGCACATGTAGACAAAATGGCTTTTGCATTAAAATTTTAAAAAACGTTTTTCTTTCATATTTTTATTTGGTAAGATTACAGAATACCGGATACCTTCCGCCATCTTTGAAAGCACGCGAGTTTACTTTTGGTTAGGGTTAGGGTAAGGTTTAGGGTTAGGGTAAGGTTTAGGGTTAGGGTAAGGGTTAGGGTAAGGGTAAGGGTAAGGGTAAGGGTAAGGGTAAGGGTTAGGGTTAGGGTTAAGGGTTAGGATAAGGTTTAGGGTTAGGGTGACGTCACACTAAACAATATGGCTGGTAGGTATCCGGTATTCTGTAAGTGTACCTTTTATGTTTTTGTTCATAGCAAATGATAATACAATACAATAATCAAAATGACACTGGCTGTTGACTAGTACACTGCACTCGAGTTCATGGATTTCTGAGTTTACTGAAGCTTCAATAAGTGACCTGCTGCGTCCAGGAACTGAATAGGCGACCTTTTTTCCACTTTCAAGTTGCTATCTCAGTCGGTTGAGACGCTAGTCAAGATATCTGTAAGCCCGTGAGCGTGAGTTGTTGCACCATGGTCAATCTGAAGGCGAGTGATCTTGTTGGTGGATTCAATCTTCTTGATAGCTGTCTCAACAGCACCAATAGCAGCAACTTCTAAGTCAGTCTGGATAACCTCGGGTGACAAGTTCACTTCCACTGTAGTAGCAACTAAGTCCTTCAGGTTTGTGAAGGTTACTCTGGTCTTGTTTGGCAGAAGGGAAATCGTAATGGGGTACATCTTGCCTTCTACCATACTGTGGATAACATACACCTGGTGCCACAGACTGGGACAAGCAAAGGAAGTTCCATCTTATACAAAGTCTCAGCTTCAGCAATAATGTCCAACATCTCAGTAGTGGTGAACAGGAGAAGTCTGTGATGAGAGAGTAAGGGATGAGATGTGATCTCTAATGGGGCTGCAACATCTCAGTAGTGGTGAACAGGAGAAGTCTGTGATGAGAGAGTAAGGGATGAGATGTGATCTCTAATGGGGCTGCATCTTCTTTTTCGTCCCTGGATCACACACTTCCAGTGTGTCGCTAGCTGGCCCTCCACATTCAGGCGGTACCTGTGGCCTGCATGTAAAACTTGTCTTCCTCCCCTCTGCTTGCTGAAGATTAGCCATTTTCATTGATCTTTATGCCTTTTGCTTGCCCATTTTATACATCCTTATAAGATCATCCTATCCCAATTTTAAACAAAGTAATTAGTTTTAACTTTGATCTTTTAATCTTATATTAAATAGATAATTAAAACTATGTACACAATCCCTTTTACTCATTTTCAACAAAAGGATTAATCTTTGTTTATAATCACAAACTGTTGTAAGTATTTCACAGCTACTTTTGATCTTCATAGCTTAAATCCTTAAGCCAATTGCTTATATAAACACTGATTTTAAGTTGACTCTGTCTAAAGACAATGATATACTTATCTTTTTACTCATACATTGTGAGGGTCATTCTCACTTACCCACCACCCTAAAGTTATGATAAGGGATTAAAGAGGATTAGTGTACACAGGTTAGTGACTACACTGCTCACCGTGAAATTTGAGAACAAGATGAATTGTATATTTGTGCAGCATTGAACACACAAATACATTGATTTTCTACATGTATTTGTCACACCTTATGAGAATCACAATGATGGAGGGGACCTTATTTCACGGGGAGCAATAATGGAGGGGACCTTATTTCACGGGGAGCAAAAACTAAGAGACATCTATTGTGTAGCAGCTTATTCTGCTTCAGTGATTTGCCCACCTAGAACAATAGGTGGTGGGTAAACGAGAAGACCTTCCTTAATTCCACAAGGTCAAGTTCATTATCTCAATAGGGGTGCATTTTCTATTCCCTATTCGCCAATGTTTACTGTAGGTAAAATGGGTTGTAGGCGAAATGGGACTCAACCGATTGTGATTAGACATTAATTTGCCACACTTAGCAGATGTTTTAGTGCCAGAAGGTGAGGGAGCGACATCCTTAAAGCCTTTAGCTTTACTCATCGTACAATAAAAAAAGACAACTTAAACCTTGGAAATATTGAAAAAAAGAATTCCTTCGGAAGACTGCCAAGAGGGAGGACAACACAACTCGATGGATGTTAAATTATTTTATTCAATTAAACTTGTAAATCAGAAACAAGTTTCAAGAAAAGGGTGAATCAAGTGCTAGATGGACATGTTCGTAAGAATTCTAGTGAGATGATCATAGCTGTCAAACCCTGAGAGTTCCAGTGAGTGAGAAGCTGGGGCACTGGGGCATAGACCCTGATCAGGCCCAAGGCAATGCCCTGGTGGGGCAGAAAAAATGGTTTTTATGTTATTTAAAGATGATTTTTATGTCATTTGGTGCCAGTTTATAAAAAAAGTTCAATTATGCATCAGTTTAGAGAGGTAATGCGTGAGTGAGATTGAGGTAAAATGCATGAGTCTCACGCAGGATGCGTGAGAGTTGTCAGGTATGGATCACATACCCATCAATGAAAACAATATGGTTTACAATCCATGGAGCTCACTATTATATGCAATGTTTAATGACAATACTCACAATTAGCAAATTGAAATGTTGCCCAATGAGCTGTATCCCCATCACAAGTGTCATATTAGCTGCCATCAAAGTAAGTAGATACAAGAACCATATGCTGTGTTTGACATAGAAAGCATCCTGAAAAGGAAAAATCTGGAATTTATATACATCCATATTTACCACAAAAACATATGTGGAAGTTATTAGTCTTAGGCCAGACCAATTTTATTTCTTGTTTTACTGATTTTTGTCCTCAGAAAACCTAAAGGCAGGAGGGAATTTAAAAAAAAAAAAATCACCAGTCAAAGTATGTTCCTTCTAAATACTCAGATTATTATTATTAAATGTATATGGGGTAAAAAAAATCTAAAAACAATTTTCTTGTAAGTTTACATTTTTGGCCCATAAAAACATAAGGATTATATTTTTTGAGCAATTTTTTTCTTATTCTTGAAAAAAAATGACAGGCGGATCCGTAAAACAAGAAATAAAATTGGTCTGGCCTTACTTTTAATTTTTAGATTTTACTTCTTTTACCATATATTAATATGACTCAAAATAACTGCAACCTATCCACTTATACTTCTCAAGTAACACATATTTACAGGGAACTTGGACAAAGTACTGTGACAATGTGTCCCAGTCCACCCAGCTGTGAATGGGTACCTCGTAAGGATTGGAAAGCTGCAAAAACTTGGTGGGACAAAAGATTTGAAGAAGGTCAAGAAGCGCAATAGCACTCACGAGCAGTTCAATGTCAGCGTCATCGTTCACAAAAACCAGTGTCTGCTCGATGGTGAGAATTTGCATGAATTTTTTGCTTTTTTGCAAATACATTTCTAGTAGATGACAACAAATAGAAAGTTAAGACTTTGCAAGTGTTACAAACACAGGCAAGGCTTGTAACTATAAAATTGTTTTTTGTCAATGTGTTTTTGTCAACATTGGGCATTGAGTTCATAAGTCATAATGCAGAAATGAGACGTGCAAGAAAGCTGTGACACAATGTAAACAATCTGACAGCGATCTGGTTCAATGTGATGGATATTTATACCTTTCTTCATTATGTCACAGATTTTTAAAATTATTTTTGGACAAAACTGCATCATCAGTAGTTCAAGTTTCAGGGGAGCTAACTCTAGATACAGACTGGGGGTATGCTGATTAGTTTTGTATTCAATAATGCATTATGCTGAGAAAGCAATAAACTGCATCCTCTGTTACTCGAATCATCATTAAGAATTTACAATTTAGCGAGTCATTTGAATTGCAGCATTTGCCTTTAGGATTGTCAAACATGTTTATCAGTATTACTGAACTGTGGATCACTTACTAGTAGGGCTGTGCAATATTACCCGTAAACCGATATACACCGATACAGTACCTCGCAATACGAATATCATGATACGGTTCAGATTCTGCACTATATTGGGCTATCCAGAGTTAGCTCCCTTTGAATAATCTGTCATTGATTTCCATAGCAACAAAATGGCAGATACCTCGTGGGAATTTTGAACAAGCATGCAAAAAGTGAAGTTTGGAAATGTTTGGGGCTAAAAGACATGTCTGTGATGGCAAAGTTGAGGAGAATGTAGTTGTACATGTGTGCAATAGTTGCAACGTAATTGTCAAATACAGCAGGGGAACAAGCAATTTGACCTCCCACAATCATGCTCACCACATAAATCTTGTCATGCCTTATCAGACTATCACTTTGGGAAAAGGGAAATTGAATCTTGAGCCAGAAGTGCATGCCAAGTGTATGCCACAAGGCCCACAACAGACTATCACCCACGTGTTTGAAAAAAAGGAGTACCTGGCTACTTCACATAGAGTGATGGCAATCACAAACAAGAAAGCCCGTTTCATCGTAAAAGGACTTACACCATTACTTTCGTCATGTATTCTGTTCCTGAACTGAACAATGCCAGACCAGGAGAATCATGTCATTTTGTGCAACACACAACATGAAAAGTAGCACATGACAAGAAACCTTTATTTATATACAAAATATTCAAATGGCATAATATGGAGACTGCCTCGGTTGCCTACTGTGTAATCCTGGGGTCATGGTGACCCGGGTAGTGTGAGACCCTGGGGTTGTGTTGACCCGGGCAAGAAGATTGAATGTCCAGGGGTCTTAGGGGTCCAGACTTTTGTTAAGTGAGAGGGATATACCAGTCCTGGGGTCCGGTGACCCGGATGATCCCTTCTTAAGTTATGCTCTTTGGGGGCCACAAGCCTTCCATGCCCTGAGTATCGAGTAGCTTGTGACGCCAAAGTGGCCCCAGAAGTTGCAAATTGTGTAGCTATATATACACGTATACATGATATATGACCTGATAACCTACTTGAAGTACTAACATAAAAGAATACATGACATAATAATGCAGGCAGAGCCAAAGGGTGGCTGAAGGGTAAATGATACGGTTCAGTGTCTTGGGTGAGTGAGTGAGTGAGTTTAGTTTTACGCCGCACTCACCAATATTCCTGCTATATGGCGGCGGTTTGTAAATAATCGAGTCTGCTGCTTCTCGATTTGCCGACTGGAGAAACAATTCCAGTCTACGGCTTCAAGATACGAGAAACAATTCGAGATGCCGGTGGAATAGAACGCCTACGGTTGGTGGGTGGACCGTTTCTGTGCAGGCTAGGCAAAATCTGCCACTCGCCCATATCGAAAAGGAAAGACGATCGAGAATTCAAGTTGCTGCTCCCAGACCTCGGGCGGGAATAGCTTCTATTGAAAAAAAAACAACAACAACAACAAAAAACAAACAAAATATAACAACAAAAAACAAAACACCAAAAACACAAACACACACACACACACACATGATGTTGGCCTGCGCATCCGCATCGAACCCACCAGAACTTTCCAGAAAGATGGAAGGACCATATTCTGGAATCCTATAGCCGTAGTAGTTGCCCCAGATCCTAGAAAGCTATCTTCTATAGAAACCGAAGAGATAGAGCAAGACTACAACGACCTGCTAGACGAAAAAATGCAAACCATTGTGGTAGAGACTGCAATAGCCCCACTTCCAAAGGATACAACCAAACTTCTAGATGTCGAGCCTGGAAAATACATGTGGAGAAAGTTTGCCGCTGCAACATTCCGAGGGAAAGCAAGAATTGTATTGTATCTGCTGCCAGTGGGGGAAGATTGGAACCCAACCACAGACATCGAAATACCGACATATGGATACTTTCTAGAGAAGGAAATAGAAAAACTTGGCAGGGTAGAAGCCCTGCGGAAAGCAGACAGCTTGCTTCTCTGTAGAGTAGGTCCAGAAAAGACCAACACCACAAAAAAATAAAGACAGACTGGTGTCTGTAGTATACAGCTAGAAACAAATAGTCCCACCTGGGATACAGAATAGAATACCTCTTGCATACCCAACGATATACATTCTGCTACGATTTGCAAACCGTTTTGCTGTATGTTTGCCAAAGTGGCCTAGTATACGATCTGGTTGGTCTATTGGGCCTTCCCCAGCCATTTCTCGTAGTTTTTCGTCCACAGAAGAATACTCCATGGGGTTCTCTTTCCAGTATGCAGCCTCTGCTTTGTCAAATTTCTCAAATGGGAAGCGGGGGTGGATTTCCTCTCTTGTACACGATATGAATTGCTGCAAAAATATGTAGTTCTATATACTATATTTCCAATTGCGTACACATATATATATTTTTTTCTACAGCATGTGGTGGGGGTCCATATGTTTTGGTGTCTTGTAGACATGTTTCTCGACCGGTGTTGCGTGGTGGGCGGCGGCGGGTGGCCGGCGGTGTGCTGGCATGCTTCCAGGTCTTGTAGACGACATTCCATACAAACAAGGCGGCTAGCAAAAGGTAGGTCCACTTTTGGGTCGATTCTACCGTCTGCAGCACCTTCTCGATATCCGACCGCGTATCCTCCTCCTCGTCGACGCTCCCCTCGGAGTTTCGTTGTCGTCCTTGTCCAGCCTCGACAAGATGTCTACCAACAAATTCGTCGTTCGTTGCACACCAGCCGACAATGTATTCGCGGTTTGCTCTGCATGAGCCTCGAGCCTCCCCAGACGATAGTAGCAGTCCTGGCCGGTCAACGACTTTGGAGCTGTCTCGCTAGCGGACAAGATGTCCGCCGGTTCTGCGACAGGCAATACGGTCGTGCTGGAGTGCGTCGTCGTCGGAGCTATCTCTTCGGTGGGCGATAGGGTAGAAGGTTCTATAGCAGGCTCTTGCCATGGTTCGTACAGCCTTGTGGACCCAATACCGAAGCGCTTTTTGACCTCGCTTGCTGGGAGCACACCGCGAAGGGAGCATATTTCTTGGATCTGTTCCAAAGACAAACCTCTTTTTGGTGGCATGGTTGTTGTTTTCCTGGGTATATATATCCCATCCTTCCCATATGTCTATATGGAAATCCCAATCCTATCCCAATCCTCTCCCATTTTGGGAGAGGATTGGGATAGAAGCTATTCCCGCCCTAGGTCTGAGAGCAGCAACTCGACTTCTCCATCGTCTTTCCTTTTCGATATGGGCGAGTGGCAGATTTTGCCTAGCCTGCACAGAAACGGTCCATCCACCAACCGTAGGCGTTCTATTCCACCGGCGTCTCGAATTGTTTCTCGTATCTTGAAGCTGTAGACTGGAATCGTTTCTCCAGTCGGCAAATCGAGAAGCAGCAACAGTCGGTTCTTCCCTTCGTATTTCGCTATGGCAAACTTTTTGCATGTGTATATTCCTGTGGCTTTTTGGTGTTCGCTGTACGGAGGAACTGCCACTTCCATATCCTTGGGCCTGCCGTAGTTGGACAAAGGCGTATGCCAAATATTGCTCCATCCCTGTGGTAGCTCTGCTTTTCCCGATAGCTGCCGGAAGAGACAAGAATTTTTCTTCTTGCACGGACAATGGTCCAACAATCTGTGGACAGCTCCAGAAAGCGCAGGCGTCGTCATACAGGTTCTCTATGTTCGAAAAACAGCTGTCGAACACGATTCCTTCTGGAACCTTGAGTGGAAGTCGCTCCTCCTGGGGTGTGTAGTCTATCGCTTTCTTTTTCCAGAGAATACATTTCTCGCCTTCAACGCAGTGGTCGACGGCGCCACACTTGCATGTACAGTTGTCGGGTCTGAAGAGAGCGGAGAGTTCCGTTAGAGCGGCGAGGCAGTTGGTGCATTGGTTGTGTCTGTCTTGGGTTCCGGGTAGTAGTCGTCAGCGAGAACGATTCGGAGTTTGCTTGCTGCGGGTCGAAATTGGTGGGGTGGGTAGATGTAGACGAAATCAACTATTTTGCCGTCTTCTACAAGTGGGCGAAAGCACTGCAAATAGAGTTCGACAAACTGGCGAGGGATCTGGTACCGCTCGTAGAAGGTTTGTCCCGATTGCTCCAGGATTTGTTTCTCTCGGTCGGAAAGCAACATAGGGCGACACTTCTCCAGCATGCTCTCGAAGACCATGTCGGAAGTTGTCGTTGTCTGTGGCTCAGGGTCTATACCACCTCGGATTCGTGTATATCTGGCTTGCGATATGTGGTACTTCCTCTTCACTTCCCGAAGGGACAAACGACCAATCGGATCTCGGCATAGGCTTTGCGCGATAGCTTGGTTCCAGGCATTTTGTTATGTTCTATACCTATGTACCTAGTGTATCTCTAATTCGAGTGCACTTGCATCGACATACTGGTGATTTTTTTACCGAAAACCCTGTCTTGGGCTTGGATAGTCTATTGGGAACCACCAAGGAAAAAGAATGCAAACAAAGAGTGGTCCAAATCCCCAAATGCAGTTTTGTGCAAAACACTATTTTTTTTGGTGACTCTGGGAGCCGAATTGGCTAGTTTTGAGCTTATAGACTTGGTGCACCTATGCGGTCCCGTTCCCCCATTCCTATACTACTGAAATAATGTTTAACTGAGAGAACAACACACGTCCACACAGTGTAGCGACAAGAAAGAGAATGACAGGCACAGAATGTCATGTGGTCATCTGAGCGATCGGCACATTTATTGAGATGATTGACAGGTCTGCTATCGGAGTAGGGGCCAGAGGCCAGAGGCCAAGAAGTTTTGATTCAACTTAGCCAACAGCACGTTTCCACACATGATCGTAGAAGAAGAAGAGAGGTAGATACCGTGAGATAGGATAAGTTTGAAAATATTTGAATGACGGGATTAAACTGTAATCCCTTTCCCTGAAGATAAAAGTGAAACATGTTGGAGAAGATCCGTGTCATGTAATTATTTCAGAAATTTCTTCTTACACACACTCAAAATGAGACTCAGTCGCTAGAAAAGTTTGGAGACCTGGTACGGCCTTGATATTATATCAATCACATTGTATGTTACAAAAATACACTTAATAAGCGCAAAGAACACATAACCGGTGTAACCAGTGAGCCAGATGAATTGAGAATCATTGTACGACCTCTTCAAACAGGGGTAGTCTGTGACGTCTTAGTTGACGACATGCTGCCTAAACCTAGACATAAAATATAGAAATGCGATTTTTTTTTAAGTTTCAAATTAAAATTCATTTGTAAATACCATTTTCTTATGAAACAAGGTATTGGAATTTCGTGTAATTATAGTTGTTTGTAGTGTCTCTTGTCTGAATTGGTTAATGAGACTCATATTTTGGTTTGAATAATTCACACAACAAAGAGCTACTGTTGAGAAAAAAAAATAGTTCTGTCTTTGAGGTATATTTTAGCAAGAAATTGTATGGAAACAAAATACGCCAAATATTATGAAACATCTATCCATATATTTTATGGTATAGTTGTATTAAATATTTATGTAAAATAGCTTTACACATCACTGAAAGAGAGTAATTGAAGATTGGTTATTTACACTTTGCTTATGCATTGATAGATTCTTAGAGTCTTAACCCATGACCATTTGGGAGAGAAACAGACTAATCATATCATTAATAACAATTAACATATGAAAATATATTATATGAAAATGTTGAAAGTTGTAAACAGCTGTGAAACATTAAAGGTCACATGCAACATAAAACAAAACTTTGCAGATTCTGATACCTTTCGGTGTGGACTTACAGATACAAATCATCAAAAATGCAAATTCAACTTATAAAGTTGAAAAATAACACGATGACAAACCAGCCGCGAAATCGGTGTTGGGGTGAAAAGTGGTTTCAACAGCTGTGCTGGGCTGAGCTCATAGCGCATGCGCAGTGAATAGGTTCGCGCAGCTTGGAAGCGGGATGTCCAAATTATAAGGTCGTGAGCAGGAGTAGTCTAATCAAAACAAATAGTGAATAATCTACTCGTTACATAAAAGAACCCTGTTAGGATCTAGATCTACTCAGCTATGTGTCAACCAGTGAGGCATTCGACATTACACGACAAAACCCTTCGCTGGCAGTCAGTACTCGGTGAAGGCTTTGATGTGAGCTATTCTTCTAATGTTTTGTTGATATTTCACAGGCGCGAGCTTTCTATATGTTACGACAGTAGATTACCGATTTAACTGTTTATATAATTTGATTAGTCACTTCACCACACGTTCTTCTTACCGAGTCACTTTCTCAGTTCGATACTTAAAAGCAATGTCATTATTTAGCATTTACAGAATTTCTAACTGTGATATAGATATGTCATTGTCACAGACAAAACTCAATGTCTGTTTTATTGACACCTATGTGTCTGCCTGCCTGTCTGCTAATGACAATATGCAATACACAACTTCGATCACTGACCACATGCAATTTGAACTTAACACCTATCAGGCTATACACCATAAACAAAACGCATTGATTTATGGCTCGAGCACCCGAGTTCGGCCTCTGTCACATTATGTAATTACACAGACAGGCAGGTGTGATACTTGTACACATGACATGTTATGATGTCTGTTGATTGCAAAATGTTATACACAAAAAATGAGCATGTATTTACAAAACCCAACATCCCTGTATACACACACACACGAGCCATGAGGGCATCGGCAAATGAACCAGCCAATGAAAGTTTTTGTTACATTTGAGTGCACACCCACCTGCTCTGACTGGGTTCGGTATCCTGAGTACTTTGTTTCGAGGGAAGTAAACCCAAGTACAAAATATTGCACTTTTGATTTGTGATTGTACGTTTATAATTTTGTTTATATGTTTTTTTCATAATCAGCAATGTATATTATATGTCATGAATAAGTGATGATTGTGTTTTAATTATGTTTGATTTTTTGGTTGCATGTGACCTTTAAGCATTGACAAATCTATCATCAATATTCACCAAGGATTTAAATTTATTGCATAAATTTATATATGTAATTGAAAATGGTCTGAAGTGAGACGTATAAATTTGGCATACATATGATATGAACACACACTTTATTAAATCACCCCTAATTTCATGTGAAACTTCAATTGATGTTATATTTTAGTAGGTATTATAATACATATACATCATGCAGTTGCTAATATTTTATCACAACAAAAAGAGCATGAATGTTAATTTGAAACATAAATTTTGTCACACCCATTTCCGTGCACCTGTTGTTGAGGCTGATGTTTGCAAACGTTGCTGTGTCGGACAAAGCGAAACTTTTTTTTAAAAACTAGCATCAAAATGCCTCACAATTATATGTTTCTCATTTCCATATCCAGTGCAGAATCAAGTAATGGTCCAAATATCAACAAAAGTTCAAATAAAAGATACTGAGAAACTTGCATGTGGAGTGTTGATCAACTACTGTTTCCGGTCACGGTAGCAAACATGGTAAAAAAATGTGGTTAGGTCCTGTAAGTCCAACCTTGGGATGGGGGTAAAACTGGTCGGTTTGCAGGGGTATATCTTTAAGGTCGACTGATTTGAGAGTTGCAAAACGTTATCACATTCGTGCTTTACCATACCAGTGGAATACTGTAAACATACTTTTTTTCGCTTGGTGCAAATTTCGCGGAATTGACAGTTTAGGCTACATCGCGCGGTCAATTATTCGCGCAATCAGTAATTGCCGGAACTGCCAGCTGTCTCTTAGGACTTAGAAAGCACCTACCCCAAGACACCTGGACCTCCAGATCCAAATGATTGCAAAGATGACACTGAGGCCGAAGTCGTAATCGCGTAATTTCAAACAAGCCGGGTTGTTGTGAATGTGATGATTGATGTGTTAATTGACTATCAAGGAAATAAACTTCTACCGTATAATGTAAATTTATATATTTTTGTTTGTGCAGAGATGACTTTATCTAGTCACACAGGTACGCCATCATATATCTATTCGTGGCTTTCATGCTTGTCTGTTCCTCATACAGTACTTAAGGTGCGTTCACACGTTGCAACTAGTTTGTTACAACACGTTGCATACAACAAGTTGCACGTCTTGAGTTGTGTTCACACACAGGCCAAGTTGTATACAATTTTCGGTATCGTGAGATCTCGTTTTACATATTGCTTAGCAACGCACTGTAGAAACTAGCATACGGTCATGGCGTCCCTATTCAACAGTGTCATAACACCGTTCATCAGTTCGGAAACGTAGGCGGCCTGCCTGTGTTCACGTTTTGAATAAAACGAACTAGACACATTCCAAAGACACTCGTGGGAATGGTAGTATGAAATAAACCTTTCAATGTCATGGTTGCTGAGGTCAATTCTTTCTTTAACATTTTTCCGGCGTTGTTGCGTCGTCCGTTGTTGTGGTATCGCCATGTTTGATGTCTGCGTAAATACCACGTGACTACGAAACGCGATCTGATTGGCCAGAACCGTACAACTTGTCGCATGGAAATAGAGCAAGTTCTATTCCTTGCAACTCCCTTGCAACTTGTTGCATGCAACAAACATCTGTCCAACTCCCCTGTTCACACTGTGAAATTTGATGCATGCCACAAGTTTTATACAACTAGTTGCAACGTGTGAACGCACCTTTACTTGGGTAACCTATGTCATTACCTTCTCTATAAACAAATTATTTTACTTTATGCAACCCCCTTTACCTACATCCCTTGCTAAATGTTATACCAACTATATCACGCTATATTGTCCAATTCTTTCTCAAGTATTAACCATCACGCTCAGTTATTTCCTGTGTTTAATATCTCTCGTAACATGCTCCACAGCTACTTCCGGTTACCTAAGTGTAAACATTATATTATATTTCCTCAAACATCGTGTACATTGCATTCCACACGTTTACTATCTTCCGTTTATATATTTACAACTGTTTGCACAACTTCCACGTATTATATTCCTGTAGGTAAATTCGTACCAAACTATTTTGTACACCCATAATGCACTATTCTCGCATGGGTGACGTCACATGTTTACACATGTATGCAAATTGGGGAAACCTCGATCTCATTTCACGCCTACCCTCGCGCTGCCAAGTTGAAATTGTTATTCTCGCCTCACCAACTCCGTTATCCGTTAAAAATCGCGGCCATCCCTCACTATCAGCACCGTTAACCGACTCACCAAGCTTCCTTGTGCGTCAGCATGGCAGATAGGCCAACCAGACGGGGTAGACGATCCTCCACACGGGCAAACAGCGCCGCTAGTGTTAACGACGCAATCAATGAAGAGAATCATAATGGCGAACCCCAGTCTCGCAAGAGCAGGAATCAACGGTACTGGACTACTGCGGAGCTCAGAAGCCGTCTAGTCAGTCAAGGGGTCAAGGTACCCAGCTCGTGGAGTCGACGCTTGGTCGTACAACTGTACAAAGAAAACAACCAGAGACCGGAGATACCGAGCATAAGCGACAGTTCGAGCATGCTACTCAGCGAGGACGTTCCCGAGCCTACTACTGACAACACCTCCGTGTCTTCTCTGCGGAGAGAAGTGGCAGAGTTAAGAGACTTGATCACGGGATTGACTTACTCCCTGCCAACACAGAATCCTCAACAAGCGCCACCCCTCCCCTGATACCCCTTGGACCCCCCAAGTACCGTGACAGAAGTGGCTTCCGAATTCTCTACCGTCCATCAACACAGTGTCTACCTCCCTTCGTAGGAAAATCCAAGAAGGTAGATACGTTAATCTGGCTCTATTGCTCCTACCTAACCAGGACAACCTGGAGACACGGCTGGAGACGGCAGTGTATACCACTTAAAAGATGACCCCAGACTGACACGCCATTTGACCTTGGGAGAATTTATCCAAGCCTTCGGCATCTTCAAGGATATATACTGCGACAACAACGATGCCAAACAGAGACAGCTCGATGGACACGAACAAACGGTTATCGAGTTGGCCACACTATATGTTGGAACCGCTTCACTACGATTATCATAAGCTCTTTGCCGCACGTGTAGCCGCCTACGCAGAATGGGGCCAGCACATCAGATGGGATATTAAGGTCACCCGATTATTCAGCATGTGCTCCTCTGGACGTAGGACAAGGACCTGTAACGTGTGTCACAGCGTCACACACAGCACGGAGTCATGCCTTAACCTTGCCGCCAGCTCTCGCCGCCAGCCATCCAGACCCTATCCCACAGCCCACTTCGAAAGGAAGAACACCCACACGGACATACGTGGACGACCCCGCGTCGTAAGTGACGGCAAAGAAATCTGCAACAACTACAACGATTTGGGATGTACTCGGCCCACATGTCCGTTTGCTCATGTCTGTATGAACTGCAATTCACGAAAACACTCGAAGTCTCAGTGCAAGAAAGAGACATCCTCACCACGTGATTGACTGAGAACAGGGGCAGCGGTTAAACTGACCCCCATTAACGTTGAACATTTACGCCGTGAATTAGATCACCACCCCCGATAAATCGTTTTGCAAATACCTGTTGTCCGGGCTAACTTCAGGATTTAGCCCTATGCTGGAAACACCACCTCTACGTACAGTAGAATGCCGCAACAATCTCAGTGCGCGGAAGAACCCTGGTGACGTTTCTCTGGAAGTTCAGAAAGAATGTGACAAACATTACCCGATTTGACCTTTTACTACTCCACCCTATGACATTTACAGAGTGAGTCCGCTCGGCTTGGCCGAAGGGAAATATTCAGGGAAGAAACGCTTGATTCTTGATTTATCAGCACCACACGACAAAGACGACGTCCCTAGCATTAATGGGCTCATTGATAAGGATGCTTGTTCTTTAACATACGTGACACTAGACAAAGCTATTGCCATAATCGTCAAGTTGTGGAGAGGAGCACAGATGTGCAAGGCACACATCACTGACGCCCTTTAAGCAGATCCCACTGGACCCAAAGTATTGGCCTTTCTTCGGTTTTAAGTGGGAAGAGTCCTACTACTTCTACACTAGACTCGCCTTCGGATGTCGCTCAAGCCCCAAAATATTCGACACACTGTGACATGCCATATGCTGGATATTCACAGACAACTACCACTTGCCACATGTGCTGCACCTGTTGGACGATTTTCTGACGATAGATCCCCCCAACTACGATTCACAGGCCACGATGAGAACTATCCTAAGTGCCTTCGAAGGCCTCAACATTCCTTTAGCCAAGCATAAGACAAAAAGGGCCAGTCACCAAAATTGAATATCTTGGCATTATTTTGAACTCCACTGACATGACTGCCATCTGACAAGATAGTTCGCATTGCCGAACTACTGGAACAATTTTCAACACGGAAAACCTGTACAAAGAGAGAGATTCTCTCCCTAGTTGGACACTTGAACTATGCCTGCAGAGTGATCGTGCCAGGAAGATCATTCATCTCGTACCTGATACAATTATCTACAACCGTCAAGAAGTTACATCACCACGTCAGCCTAACAAGTGATTGCCGGAAAGATTTGGTCATGTGGCGTAAATTCTTGAAGGAATGGAACGGCGTATCTTTTTTCCACGAGTTACATGCTTCTCCCAACCCGGACATAGAACTGTTTACAGACGCAGCGGCTACAGTCGGTCATGGGGGTTATTACCAAGGAGCTTGGTTCGCGGAGAATTGGCCCTTGGAATTGTCTACGAAGCTCAACGGAAAACCATCAATGGCTTTTATGGAGCTGTATCCCATTGTCGTGTCAGCTATTCTCTTGGGTCATCATTGGATTAAGAAGCGTGTTTTTTTTTCTGTGTGACAATCAAGCAACTGTGTTCATTCTTAAAAAGGGCAGATCTAAAAACATCATGTCACTCATGCGCATGCGCATGCTTACTTGGACAGCGGCAGTGAATAATTTCATCAGACTAGCTAAACATGTCCCCGGTTCTCATAACAACATTGCAGATGCCTTATCTCGTTTGCAGATACACAAGTTCCGAGCACTGGCACCTCATGCTCATGCTAAATCAGCACCTCAACACCCTGTGGTCAGCCGCCATCAGCAAAGGAACACAAGCAGTCTACACTACGGGCATGAACTGCTAAGTCAACTTCCTGTTGACCTTCGGACTGTACCAACTTGTGTCCTACTCGCATATTCCACCAATGAGTGAAAGCCTGTTGCAGTATTTCATCGTGCATTGCTATGGGGTCTCAAACTGAAACATGTGACAGTGAAATCGTACCTCGCAGGGGTGCGATTCTTTTACCTCAAGCACGGCGTGACGACCCTATTTGACGTCAATTCTGGTGCTACGAACAAACAGACTCCAGTCCATTATGAGAGGGTACAAAAAGCTCCAAGTGCCAGCCCAACGAAAGCGACTACCCATCACATACAGTGTGCTATCCAAGGTGGTGGCTACCCTCCGTGCTGGACTCCTCGGACCGATAAATGACTTCATCATGGAATGCATGTGTATTACAGCCTTTTTCGGGTTTCTTCGATGTGGAGAGATAACCTGCTCAGACAACTTTGATCCCAGTGTTAATGTCTGTGTGAGCGATTTCAGTTTTGACACATCTACAAAGAAGTGTACTCTCCTACTTAAGGCATCTAAGACTGACCCTTTTCGTAGAGGGGTGCCAATCACGCTATTTTCTAACAGCTCTCTGTTTTCTTATTCCAGCCTCAGGAAACTGTATCACATCAGAAATCTCCAACGAATTTCCGGGCGTGACGCTCTCTTCATCGATAGACACAACCAACCCGTCAATAGACTCACCTTCCTCTCGTGGCTAAGCAGAACACTGTCTCGGGCTGGTTTCAACTCCGCAGATTAATCTGGACACTCCTTCCGTATCGGTGCAGCTACTTCAGCCGCGCATGCACGTGTCGAGGATCACTTGATTAAGACCTTGGGTCGTTGGCAATCAGACTGTTTCCAGAGGTACATAAGGACTCCAGAAGCTACTCTGCTTCAAGCCCAGCGATCCTTGTGCCAGTGATATATGTCCCCGTAACGGCTACCGTTGCCGTATATCTCGGCTATGTATATTCCCAGGTTTTCTTTATGCCTCTGTATGTATCAATACAACTTGGTTACGCTGAGTCTTATGCACCAGGCCTGGTTACGTCAGTATCTTCATTCTACTTTTAGCTTATTTTCATGTTACTATCTCATTTATTGGGGGCTCTCGGTTTCACACAACCTTGTTTGGGCTTTCAAACCATTACATGGCTTGCACGCATTGCATGGTTTGTTAGCCCCCAAACAATTCCATATCTCACTGGTGGGCGCAGCCTCCAGCTTCATCCAATCATTACCCGCAGGGTATTCAGCTTCCACACTTGTCCGCAGGACAACACAATCAACTCATTGTCCGCAGGACATCAATTACCACGGTATCATCCGCAGGACGCTATTTGCAATACTCGTGTCCACAGGACACCTGTCACTATTAGCAGCCGAGAAGCCCCCATGTATATATATATGTTATGCCAAATGTTTTTTATTCAGTGCCAAATGTTTAATAATGTGCCAAATGTTTATTAATGTGCCAAATGTTCTATTAAAGCTTTGTAGTTTAAACAGCCTTTTTTGTTGTCTTTGCACAAAATGTAAATTTATATATTTTTGTTTGTGCAGAGATGACTTTATCTACTCACACAGCGTACGCCATCATATATCTATTCGTGGCTTTCAGGCTTGTCTGTTCCTCATACAGTACTTACTTGGGTAACCTATGTCATTACCTTCTCTATAAAAAAATTATTTTACTTTATGCAACCCCCTTTACCTACATCCCTTGCTAAATGTTATACCAACTATATCACGCTATATTGTCCAATTCTTTCTCAAGTATTAACCATCACGCTCAGTTATTTCCTGTGTTTAATATCTCTCGTAACATGCTCCACAGCTACTTCCGGTTACCTAAGTCTAAACATTTTATTTTCTCAAACATCGTGTACATTTCATTCCACACGTTTACTATCTTCCGTTTATATATTTACAACTGTTTGCACAACTTCCACGTATTATATTCCTGTAGGTAAATTCGTACCAAACTATTTTGTACACCCATAATGCACTATTCTCGCATGGGTGACGTCACATGTTTACACATGTATGCAAATTGGGGGAAACCTCGATCTCGTTTCACGCCTACCCTTGCGCTGCTAAGTTGAAATTGTTACCCTCCGTCCTTCCCCTTTCGCCACCTTGGGCTTCTCGGCTCCTAACAACCATGTCGGGCTTTCAAACCATTACATGGCTTGCACGCATTGCATGGTTTGTTAGCCCCCAAACAATTCCATATCTCACTGGTGGGCGCAGCCTCCAGCTTCATCCAATCATTACCCCCTGGATATTCAGCTTCCACACTTGTCCGCAGGACAACACAATCAACGCATCGTCCGGAGGACATCAATTACCACGGTATCATCCGCAGGACGCTATTTGCAATATCGTGTCCACAGGACACCTGTCACTATTAGCAGCCGAGAAGCCCCCATGTATATATGTACATATATATATATGTTATGCCAAATGTTTTTTATTAAGTGCCAAATGTTTATTAATGTGCCAAATGTTTATTAATGTGCCAAATGTTCTATTAAAGCTTTGTAGTTTAAACAGCCTTTTTTGTCGTCTTTGCACAAATGAAGCTTTTTGTGATTTCATTTCGTGATATGCAGGAATGAATATAAATAAAATCTTAATGAATAAATAAAATACCCTTATTTTACCCAATTCCATGTGCGTACAACTTACCATGTTCATGAGGGTCCGTATAACGTTAGTGTTGATTATATATATTTTACATTTATAGAGCAAAACTGTAATTAAAATTACACAATGCTAGGTTATATTTCTTTGGGTTAAATAATAGTACTCTGTCTTATATTTTACTGATGACTGCGTCAGAATTCATCCCATTATATTAGTGTGCACAGCTGATTGCTATTTCCGGCTCAAATACACACGGTCATCTTAATCCCTGTAAATAATACAATGAATGAATGAAAGGTTTATTCGCTTGGTATAAATCTTTAGTGAAAAGCGAGAAAATATAACCTGCGCGATATATAATACATTTACAGTATTAACATTTTGCAATACCAAGTCTTTCATAAAGCCAACATTGTGCTTCTGTTCATGTTGATAAAAACTGGCCTTATCCTTGACGAAGCATCCCATCATGGGCCCCGTGATCCTGTGAGATGTCCAAAATCAGGGCATGTCAGTCTGCAGATTCATCAGTAAATCTTCATTATAAAGTATGATTTGACTTAAAGTATGATCACTCTAGGTTTTGGTCGCCAAGGTTGCGAAAATCAAAGAGAACTATCTTGGATTTTGTTTATCTTTGAAACCGACGTTGTTGGATTACATCACAATACCACACAGAGGCTACAAGAAAAACATCCAGGATGTATATAAGATAATGGACAGGTAAAGCCCTATAATTATACCAGCAGTACACACCTTCATGTTCTGTTGCATCCCTTCAGAAAAAATATACACATATTATTCAAAATTATTATTATTATTCCAAATTCCAGATTTTCTTTCAGCAGACTAGCAAACATGCCATTGAATCAAAATCAGTTTGGTACACTTTGAAGCCACTAAGTCACAACACACATTCTAAAATGATGAAAACAATTTCCATAGAATCGAATGTGTGCACAAAATAATCTAGCCAATGTGTAAGAGCCACCACAGTGACCCTTCTGTTGCAAGCAGGTATAAAGGTGCATAAATTTGACAGGGCACAAAAATCAACAGTCTCTAAATTCCTAGAGCATGGAATCCTCATCACATCAAAAGCACCTCTACTCTTCAATTTTACAAAGTGCCAAGAATCAGATATCCATGACTGTTTCTGAGGTTAATCTTGCACAAGTTGTTAGAAGCCCTCCTGTTGTATCTTGTCAAATTTCCCAATTGTAAGATCACAGTAAACCATTACTTTGGTGAATAGGACACTGCCGTTAGGTCTCTGCCATTATTCAGGTGGGTATGGATCTACGGTGGAATTTAAAAATGTGAACCAAGCCTTTTGAAATTATTTTATATAATTTTTTTATATTTATATCATTTTTTGGTGATTAATGCAGTGAATAAACAAAATGTTTTTTATTATTACTGAGCCCAGCATTTGTTAGTTATTAATGGATTAACCACCTATCATCCCCATTTGATGGATACCACTTAAGGTTGCATCACATGTTTACACATAACTAAAGAAAGAGTTCCAACTGAAAACTTTCATAAAACTGTTTTGAAATAACAGGCAGTATAGCAAATGTATAGCTCTAGATTTAATTTAGAGTGTTCTGTTTTAAATAAATACTTTAAATAAATAAATAAACAGTAGTGAGTGAGTGAGTGAGTGAGTGAGTGTGTGAGTTTAATATTATGCCGCACTCAGCAATATTCCAGCTATATTGGCCACGGTCTGTAAATAATCCAGTCTGGACCAGACAATCCAGTGATCAACAGCATGAACATCAATCTACGCAACTGGGAACCAATGACATGTGTCAACCAAGTCAGCGAGGCTGACCACCCGATCCTATTAGTCGCATCTTATGACAAGCATGGGTCACTTAAGATCAATTCTAACCTGGATCTTAAATGTAGAGAAAAAAATTGTTCGTAGACCAGTTCACATCATAAAACGTACCTTATCACATTGCTTACATTTTGGGTAAACCCAAAAATGAAGCATGCATAACAGGAAGACAACAGCACTCAAAAGGAAGGCATAAAGCAGCAGGAGGAAGAATGCATAGTGATTTTGTTCTCCAACACAGTTGTTTATCCTGCAAAAGAAAAAAATAAGATAATTGATGAAACATCCAGATTAAATAAAGGTAATAAACTATGGGAATGTTAATCCCATAACCTTATCATATCTGTTATGCCTGTTCCATATTGTTCTTTACTTGCTTCAGTTAAAGGGGCACTGATCAAAAGCGATTAATGTTTCATGCTGACAATATAATTGCGAATCCTATCTGCAAGCTGGTCAGTTTCCTCTCCCTAGATCGTGACAGACACAGGGACTGGGCTACTGCCCACCCTGCCAGAATTTCTTCAACCAAAACAGTGGGACATTGGGAAGGTGAATGCCCATCAGATGACGTTATTTGAAAATAGGTAGTTTTTGTCTGATTGTAGTATCCCAGCAGTGTAGGCTTTTATGGATTTTCTTATGCCTGGATGATATAATGACTGATCCAATTTGATTCTGTTTCTTTGTTTTTTACCTCCATATCTAATCACATCTTGTAACGATATGATGTCTATTACCTATGATATTAAAAACACACACTTGATTTATTTGAATCCGTAAACTGAACATTGATAGAGCTGTGCAATATCACCAGTAAACTGAACATTGATAGAGCTGTGCAATATCACCAGTAAACTGAACATTGATAGAGCTGTGCAATATCACCAGTAAACTGAACATTGATAGAGCTGTGCAATATCACCAGTAAACTGAACATTGATAGAGCTGTGCAATATCACCAGTAAACTGAACATTGATAGAGCTGAGCAATATCATCAGTAAACTGAACATTGACAGAGCTGTGCAATATCACCAGTAAACTGAACATTGATAGAGCTGTGCAATATCACCAGTAAACTGAACATTGATAGAGCTGTGCAATATCACCAGTAAACTGAACATCAACAGAGCTGTGCAATATCACCAGTAAACTGAACATTGATAGAGATGTGCAATATCACCAGTAAACTGAACATTGACAGAGCTGTACAATATCACCAGTAAACTGAACATTCATAGAGCTGTACAATATCATCAGTAAACTGAACATTGATACAGATGTGCAATATCACCAGTAAACTGAACATTGATAGAGCTGTACAATATCACCATTAAACTGAACATTGATACAGATGTGCAATATCACCAAGTAAACTGAACATTGATAGAGTTGTGCAATATCACAAGTAAATTGAACATTGATAGAGCTGTACAATATCACCAGTAAACTGAACATTGATAGAGCTGTACAATATCACCAGTAAACTGAACATTTATAGAGCAGTACAATATCATCAGTAAACTGAACATTGACAGAGGTGTACAATATCACCAGTAAAGTGAACATTGATAGAGCTGTGCAATATCACCAGTAAACTGACTGACTGACTGACTGAGTTTGGTTTTACGCCGCTTTTAGCAATATTCCAGCAACATCACGGCGGGGGACACCAGAAATGGGCTTCACACATTGTACCCATGTGGGGATTCGAACCCGGGTCTTCGCCGTGACGATCCAACGCTTTAACCATTAGGCTACCCCACCGCCCCACCAGTAAACTGAACACTGACAGAGCTGTACAATATCACCAGTAAACTGAACATTCATAGAGCTGTACAATATCACCAGTAAACTGAACATCGACAGAGCTATGCAATATCACCAGTAAACTGAACATTGATAGAGCTGTGCAATATCACCAGTAAACTGAACACTGACAGAGCTGTACAATATCACCAGTAAACTGAACATTCATAGAGCTGTACAATATCACCAGTAAACTGAACATTGACAGAGCTGTATGCACCAGTAAACTGAACATTGATAGAGCTGTGCAATATCACCAGTAAACTGAACATTGATAGAGCTGTACAATATCACCAGTAAACTGAACATTGATAGAGCTGTACAATATCACCAGTAAACTGAACATTGACAGAGCTGTACAATATCACCAGTAAACTGAACATTGATAGAGCTGTACAATATCACCAGTAAACTGAACATTGATAGAGCTGTACAATATCACCAGTAAACTGAACATTGACAGAGCTGTACAATATCACCAGTAAACTGAACATTGATAGAGCTGTACAATATCACCAGTAAACTGAACATTGATAGAGCTGTGCAATATCACCAGTAAACTGAACATTGATAGAGCTGTACAATATCACCAGTAAACTGAACATTGATAGAGCTGTACAATATCACCAGTAAACTGAACATTGATAGAGCTGTGCAATATCACCAGTAAACTGAACATCGACAGAGCTGTGCAATATCACCAGTAAACTGAACATTGATAGAGCTGCGCAATTAATATCACCAGTAAACTGAACATTGATAGAGCTGTATAATATCACCAGTAAACTGAACATTCATAGAGCTGTACAATATCACCAGTAAACTGAACATTGATAGAGCTGTGCAATATCACCAGTAAACTGAACATTGATAGAGCTGTGCAATATCACCAGTAAACTGAACATTGATAGAGCTGTACAATATCACCAGTAAACTGAACATTGATAGAGATGTGCAATATCACCAGTAAACTGAACATTGACAGAGCTGTGCAATATCACCAGTAAACTGAACATTGACAGAGCTGTGCAATATCACCAGTAAACTGAACATTGATACAGATGTGCAATATCACCAGTAAACTGAACATTGATAGAGCTGTGCAATATCACCAGTAAACTGAACATTGATAGAGCTGTGCAATATCATCAGTAAACTGAACATTGATAGAGCTGTGCAATATCACCAGTAAACTGAACATTGATAGAGCTGTGCAATATCACCAGTAAACTGAACATTGATAGAGCTGTCCAATATCACCAGTAAACTGAACATTGATAGAGCTGTACAATATCACCAGTAAACTGAACATTGATAGAGCTGTGCAATATCACCAGTAAACTGAACATTGACAGAGCTGTGCAATATCACCAGTAAACTGAACATTGATAGAGATGTGCAATATCACCAGTAAACTGAACATTGATACAGATGTACAATATCACCAGTAAACTGAACACTGATACAGATGTGCAATATCACCAGTAAACTGAACATCGACAGAGCTGTGCAATATCACCAGTAAACTGAACATTGATACAGATGTACAATATCACCAGTAAACTGAACATTGATACAGATGTGCAATATCACCAGTAAACTGAACATTGATAGAGATGTGCAATATCACCAGTAAACTGAACATTGATAGAGCTGTGCAATATCACCAGTAAACTGAACATTGATAGAGCTGTGCAATATCACCAGTAAACTGAACATTGATAGAGCTGTACAATATCACCAGTAAACTGAACATTGATAGAGCTGTGCAATATCACCAGTAAACTGAACATTGATAGAGCTGTGCAATATCACCAGTAAACTGAACATTGATAGAGCTGTACAATATCACCAGTAAACTGAACATTGATACAGATGTGCAATATCACCAGTAAACTGAACATTGATAGAGCTGTACAATATCACCAGTAAACTGAACATTGATAGAGATGTGCAATATCACCAGTAAACTGAACATTGATAGAGCTGTGCAATATCACCAGTAAACTGAACATTGATAGAGCTGTGCAATATCACCAGTAAACTGAACATTGATAGAGCTGTGCAATATCACCAGTAAACTGAACATTGATAGAGCTGTGCAATATCACCAGTAAACTGAACATTGATAGAGCTGTGCAATATCACCAGTAAACTGAACATTGATAGAGCTGTACAATATCACCAGTAAACTGAACATTGATAGAGCTGTGCAATATCACCAGTAAACTGAACATTGATAGAGCTGTACAATATCACCAGTAAACTGAACATTGATAGAGCTGTACAATATCACCAGTAAACTGAACATTGATAGAGCTGTACAATATCACCAGTAAACTGAACATTGATAGAGCTGTACAATATCACCAGTAAACTGAACATTGATAGAGCTGTGCAATATCACCAGTAAACTGAACATTGATAGAGCTGTACAATATCACCAGTAAACTGAACATTGATACAGATGTGCAATATCACCAGTAAACTGAACATTGATAGAGCTGTACAATATCACCAGTAAACTGAACATTGATAGAGCTGTGCAATATCACCAGTAAACTGAACATTGATAGAGCTGTACAATATCACCAGTAAACTGAACATTGATAGAGCTGTGCAATATCACCAGTAAACTGAACATTGATAGAGCTGTGCAATATCACCAGTAAACTGAACATTGATAGAGCTGTACAATATCACCAGTAAACTGAACATTGATAGAGCTGTACAATATCACCAGTAAACTGAACATTGATAGAGCTGTGCAATATCACCAGTAAACTGAACATTGATAGAGCTGTGCAATATCACCAGTAAACTGAACATTGATAGAGCTGTGCAATATCACCAGTAAACTGAACATTGATAGAGCTGTGCAATATCACCAGTAAACTGAACATTGATAGAGCTGTACAATATCACCAGTAAACTGAACATTGATAGAGCTGTACAATATCACCAGTAAACTGAACATTGATAGAGATGTGCAATATCACCAGTAAACTGAACATTGATAGAGCTGTACAATATCACCAGTAAACTGAACATTGATAGAGCTGTACAATATCACCAGTAAACTGAACATTGATAGAGCTGTGCAATATCACCAGTAAACTGAACATTGATAGAGCTGTACAATATCACCAGTAAACTGAACATTGATAGAGCTGTACAATATCACCAGTAAACTGAACATTGATAGAGCTGTGCAATATCACCAGTAAACTGAACATTGATAGAGCTGTGCAATATCACCAGTAAACTGAACATTGATAGAGCTGTGCAATATCACCAGTAAACTGAACATTGATAGAGCTGTGCAATATCACCAGTAAACTGAACATTGATAGAGATGTGCAATATCACCAGTAAACTGAACATTGATAGAGCTGTACAATATCACCAGTAAACTGAACATTGATAGAGCTGTGCAATATCACCAGTAAACTGAACATTGATAGAGCTGTGCAATATCACCAGTAAACTGAACATTGATAGAGCTGTGCAATATCACCAGTAAACTGAACATTGATAGAGCTGTAATATCACCAGTAAACTGAACATTGATAGAGCTGTACAATATCACCAGTAAACTGAACATTGATAGAGCTGTGCAATATCACCAGTAAACTGAACATTGATAGAGCTGTACAATATCACCAGTAAACTGAACATTGATAGAGCTGTACAATATCACCAGTAAACTGAACATTGATAGAGCTGTGCAATATCACCAGTAAACTGAACATTGATAGAGCTGTGCAATATCACCAGTAAACTGAACATTGATAGAGCTGTGCAATATCACCAGTAAACTGAACATTGATACAGATGTGCAATATCACCAGTAAACTGAACATTGATAAAGCTGTGCAATATCACCAGTAAACTGAACATTGATAGAGCTGTGCAATATCACCAGTAAACTGAACATTGATAGAGCTGTGCAATATCACCAGTAAACTGAACATTGATAGAGATGTGCAATATCACCAGTAAACTGAACATTGATAGAGCTGTGCAATATCACCAGTAAACTGAACATTGATAGAGCTGTACAATATCACCAGTAAACTGAACATTGATAGAGCTGTACAATATCACCAGTAAACTGAACATTGACAGAGCTGTGCAATATCACCAGTAAACTGAACATTGATAGAGCTGTAACAATATCACCAGATAAACTGAACATTGATAGAGATGTACAATATCACCAGTAAACTGAACATTGATAGAGCTGTGCAATATCACCAGTAAACTGAACATTGACAGAGCTGTGCAATATCACCAGTAAACTGAACATTGATAGAGCTGTGCAATATCACCAGTAAACTGAACATTGATACAGATGTGCAATATCACCAGTAAACTGAACATTGATAGAGATGTGCAATATCACCAGTAAACTGAACATTGATAGAGCTGTGCAATATCACCAGTAAACTGAACATTGATACAGATGTGCAATATCACCAGTAAACTGAACATTGATAGAGCTGTACAATATCACCAGTAAACTGAACATTGATAGAGCTGTACAATATCACCAGTAAACTGAACATTGATAGAGCTGTACAATATCACCAGTAAACTGAACATTGATAGAGCTGTACAATATCACCAGTAAACTGAACATTGATAGAGCTGTGCAATATCACCAGTAAACTGAACATTGATAGAGATGTACAATATCACCAGTAAACTGAACATTGATAGAGCTGTGCAATATCACCAGTAAACTGAACATTGATAGAGCTGTGCAATATCACCAGTAAACTGAACATTGATAGAGCTGTGCAATATCACCAGTAAACTGAACATTGATAGAGAGCTGTACAATATCACCAGTAAACTGAACATTGATAGAGCTGTACAATATCACCAGTAAACTGAACATTGATAGAGCTGTGCAATATCACCAGTAAACTGAACATTGATAGAGCTGTGCAATATCACCAGTAAACTGAACATTGATAGAGCTGTACAATATCACCAGTAAACTGAACATTGATAGAGCTGTACAATATCACCAGTAAACTGAACATTGATAGAGCTGTACAATATCACCAGTAAACTGAACATTGATAGAGCTGTACAATATCACCAGTAAACTGAACATTGATAGAGCTGTGCAATATCACCAGTAAACTGAACATTGATAGAGCTGTGCAATATCACCAGTAAACTGAACATTGATAGAGCTGTGCAATATCACCAGTAAACTGAACATTGATAGAGCTGTACAATATCACCAGTAAACTGAACATTGATACAGCTGTGCAATATCACCAGTAAACTGAACATTGATAGAGCTGTGCAATATCACCAGTAAACTGAACATTGATAGAGATGTGCAATATCACCAGTAAACTGAACATTGATAGAGCTGTACAATATCACCAGTAAACTGAACATTGATAGAGCTGTGCAATATCACCAGTAAACTGAACATTGATAGAGCTGTGCAATATCACCAGTAAACTGAACATTGATACAGATGTACAATATCACCAGTAAACTGAACATTGATAGAGCTGTGCAATATCACCAGTAAACTGAACATTGATAGAGCTGTGCAATATCACCAGTAAACTGAACATTGATAGAGCTGTACAATATCACCAGTAAACTGAACATTGATAGAGATGTGCAATATCACCAGTAAACTGAACATTGATAGAGCTGTACAATATCACCAGTAAACTGAACATTGATACAGATGTGCAATATCACCAGTAAACTGAACATTGACAGAGATGTGCAATATCACCAGTAAACTGAACATTGATAGAGCTGTGCAATATCACCAGTAAACTGAACATTGATAGAGATGTGCAATATCACCAGTAAACTGAACATTGATAGAGCTGTACAATATCACCAGTAAACTGAACATTGATAGAGCTGTACAATATCACCAGTAAACTGAACATTGATAGAGCTGTGCAATATCACCAGTAAACTGAACATTGATAGAGCTGTGCAATATCACCAGTAAACTGAACATTGATAGAGCTGTGCAATATCACCAGTAAACTGAACATTGATAGAGCTGTACAATATCACCAGTAAACTGAACATTGATAGAGCTGTACAATATCACCAGTAAACTGAACATTGATAGAGCTGTGCAATATCACCAGTAAACTGAACATTGATAGAGCTGTGCAATATCACCAGTAAACTGAACATTGATAGAGCTGTACAATATCACCAGTAAACTGAACATTGATAGAGCTGTGCAATATCACCAGTAAACTGAACATGATAGAGATGTAAAGCAATATCACCAGTAAACTGAACATTGATAGAGCTGTACAATATCACCAGTAAACTGAACATTGACAGAGCTGTACAATATCACCAGTAAACTGAACATTGATAGAGCTGTGCAATATCACCAGTAAACTGAACATTGATAGAGCTGTGCAATATCACCAGTAAACTGAACATTGATAGAGCTGTACAATATCACCAGTAAACTGAACATTGATAGAGCTGTACAATATCACCAGTAAACTGAACATTGATAGAGCTGTGCAATATCACCAGTAAACTGAACATTGATAGAGCTGTGCAATATCACCAGTAAACTGAACATTGATAGAGATGTGCAATATCACCAGTAAACTGAACATTGATACAGATGTGCAATATCACCAGTAAACTGAACATTGATACAGATGTACAATATCACCAGTAAACTGAACATCGATAGAGCTGTACATCACCAGCTGAACATTGATGCACAATATCACCAGTAAACTGAACATTGATAGAGCTGTACAATATCACCAGTAAACTGAACATTGATAGAGCTGTACAATATCACCAGTAAACTGAACATTGATAGAGCTGTACAATATCACCAGTAAACTGAACATTGATAGAGCTGTACAATATCACCAGTAAACTGAACATTGATAGAGCTGTACAATATCACCAGTAAACTGAACATTGATAGAGCTGTGCAATATCACCAGTAAACTGAACATTGATACAGATGTACAATATCACCAGTAAACTGAACATTGATAGAGCTGTACGCAATATCACCAGTAAACTGAACATTGATAGAGCTGTACAAATATCACCAGTAAACTGAACATTGATAGAGCTGTGCAATATCACCAGTAAACTGAACATTGACAGAGCTGTAAATATCACCAGTAAACTGAACATTGATACAGATGTGCAATATCACCAGTAAACTGAACATTGATAGAGCTGTACAATATCACCAGTAAACTGAACATTGATAGAGCTGTGCAATATCACCAGTAAACTGAACATTGATACAGATGTGCAATATCACCAGTAAACTGAACATTGATAGAGCTGTGCAATATCACCAGTAAACTGAACATTGATAGAGCTGTACAATATCACCAGTAAACTGAACATTGATACAGATGTGCAATATCACCAGTAAACTGAACATTGACAGAGCTGTGCAATATCACCAGTAAACTGAACATCGACAGAGCTGTGCAATATCACCAGTAAACTGAACATTGATAGAGCTGTGCAATATCACCAGTAAACTGAACATTGATACAGATGTGCAATATCACCAGTAAACTGAACATTGACAGAGCTGTGCAATATCACCAGTAAACTGAACATTGATAGAGCTGTGCAATATCACCAGTAAACTGAACATTGATAGAGCTGTACAATATCACCAGTAAACTGAACATTGATAGAGCTGTGCAATATCACCAGTAAACTGAACATTGATAGAGCTGTACAATATCACCAGTAAACTGAACATTGATAGAGCTGTACAATATCACCAGTAAACTGAACATTGATAGAGCTGTGTAATATCACCAGTAAACTGAACATTGATAGAGCTGTACAATATCACCAGTAAACTGAACATTGATAGAGCTGTACAATATCACCAGTAAACTGAACATTGATACAGCTGTGCAATATCACCAGTAAACTGAACATCGACAGAGCTGTGCAATATCACCAGTAAACTGAACATTGATAGAGATGTACAATATCACCAGTAAACTGAACATTGATACAGATGTGCAATATCACCAGTAAACTGAACATTGATAGAGCTGTGCAATATCACCAGTAAACTGAACATTGATAGAGCTGTGCACATCACCAGTAAACTGAACATTGATAGAGTTGTAAAATATCACAAGTAAACTGAACATTGATAGAGCTGTACAATATCACCAGTAAACTGAACATTGATAGAGCTGTACAATATCACCAGTAAACTGAACATTTATAGAGCAGTACAATATCATCAGTAAACTGAACATTGACAGAGGTGTACAATATCACCAGTAAAGTGAACATTGATAGAGCTGTGCAATATCACCAGTAAACTGAACATTGACAGAGCTGTACAATATCACCAGTAAACTGAACATTGATAGAGCTGTGCAATATCACCAGTAAACTGAACATCGACAGAGCTATGCAATATCACCAGTAAACTGAACATTGATAGAGCTGTGCAATATCACCAGTAAACTGAACATTGACAGAGCTGTACAATATCACCAGTAAACTGAACATTGATAGAGCTGTATTAATATCACCAGTAAACTGAACATTGACAGAGCTGTGCAATATCACCAGTAACCTGAACATTGATAGAGCTGTGCAATATCACCAGTAAACTGAACATTGATAGAGCTGTACAATATCACCAGTAAACTGAACATTGATAGAGCTGTGTACAATATCACCAGTAAACTGAACATCCACAGAGCTGTACAACATCACCAGTAAACTGAACATTGATAGAGATGTGCACATCATCAGTAAACTGAACATTGATAGAGCTGTACAACATCACCAGTAAACTGAACATTCATAGAGCTGTGTAACATCACCAGTAAACTGAACATTGATAGAGCTGTACAATATCACCAGTAAACTGAACATTCATAGAGCTGTGCACAATATCACCAGTAAACTGAACATTGATAGAGCTGTACAATATCACCAGTAAACTGAACATTGATAGAGCTGTGCAATATCACCAGTAAACTGAACATTGATAGAGATGTGCAATATCACCAGTAAACCTGAACATTGATACAGATGTACAATATCACCAGTAAACCGAACATTGATACAGATGTGCAACATCACCAGTAAACTGAACATCGACAGAGCTGCGCAAGTATCACCAGTAAACTGAACATTGATACAGATGTACATCATCACCCGAACTGTGCAACATCACCAGTAAACTGAACATCGACAGATGTCGCACATCACCAGTAAACTGAACATTGATAGAGATGTAAAAATATCACCAGTAAACTGAACATTGATAGAGCTGTGCAATATCACCAGCAAACTGAACATCGACAGAGCTGTACAACATCACCAGTAAACTGAACATTGATAGAGATGTGCAATATCACCAGTAAACTGAACATTGATAGAGTTGTGCAACATCACCAGTAAAACTGAACATTGATAGAGCTGTCCAACATCACCAGTAAACTGAACATTGATAGAGCTGTACAATATCACCAGTAAACTGAACATTGATAGAGCTGTGCAATATCACCAGTAAACTGAACATCGACAGAGCTGTGCAATATCACCAGTAAACTGAACATTGATACAGATGTACAATATCACCAGTAAACTGAACATCTGATAGAGATGTACAACATCACCAGTAAACTGAACATTGACAGAGCTGTACAATATCACCAGTAAACTGAACATTGATAGAGCTGTGCAATATCACCAGTAAACTGAACATCGATAGAGCTGTGCAATATCACCAGTAAACTGAACATTGATACAGATGTGCAATATCACCAGTAAACTGAACATTGATAAAGCTGTATAATATCATCAGTAAACTGAACATTGATAGAGCTGTAACAATATCACCAGTAAACTGAACATTGATAGAGATGTAAAATATCACCAGTAAACTGAACATTGATAGAGCTGTTAACATCACCAGTAAACTGAACATTGATAGAGCTGTACAATATCACCAGTAAACTGAACATTGATACAGATGTGCACATCACCAGTAAACTGAACATCGACAGAGCTGTACAATATCATCAGTAAACCGAACATCGACACAGATGTGCAATATCACAGTAAACTGAAGATTGATAGAGATGTGCAATGTCACCAGTAAAACTGAACATTGATACAGCTGTGCAATATCACCAGTAAACTGAACATCGACAGAGCTGTACACGTATCATCAGTAAACTGAACATTGATAGAGCTGTACAATATCACCAGTAAACTGAACATTCATAGAGTTGTGCAATATCACCCAGTAAACTGAACATTCATAGAGCTGTGCAATATCACCAGTAAACTGAACATTCATAGAGCTGTACAATATCACCAGTAAACTGAACATTCATAGAGCTGTGGCAATATCACCAGTAAACTGAACATTGACAGAGCTGTACAATATCACCAGTAAACTGAACATTGATAGAGATGAACAATATCACAAGTAAACTGAACATTGATACAGATGTACAATATCACCAGTAAACTGACCACTGATACAGCTGTGCAATATCACCATCACATTGATAGACAGCAATATCACCAGTAAACTGAACATTGACAGAGCTGTACAATATCACCAGTAAACTGAACATTGACACAGATGTACAATATCACCAGTAAACTTGAACATTGATACAGATGTCCAATATCACCAGTAAACTGAACATTGATAGAGATGTGCAATATCACCAGTAAACTGAGGCATTGATAGAGCTGTGCAATACCACCAGTAAACTGAACATTGATAGAGTTGTGCAATATCACAAGTAAATTGAACATTGATAGAGCTGTACAATATCACCAGTAAACTGAACATTGATAGAGCTGTACAATATCACCAGTAAACTGAACATTTATAGAGCAGTACAATATCATCAGTAAACTGAACATTGACAGAGGTGTACAATATCACCAGTAAAGTGAACATTGATAGAGCTGTGCAATATCACCAGTAAACTGAACACTGACAGAGATGTACAATATCACCAGTAAACTGAATTCATTCATAGAGCTGTGCAATATCACCAGTAAACTG
Source organism: Haliotis rubra (assembly GCF_003918875.1). Taxonomy (NCBI): domain Eukaryota; kingdom Metazoa; phylum Mollusca; class Gastropoda; order Lepetellida; family Haliotidae; genus Haliotis; species Haliotis rubra. The sequence continues at coordinate 469,447 of NW_025767420.1, forward strand.
AACATCGACAGAGCTATGCAATATCACCAGTAAACTGAACATTGATAGAGCTGTGCAATATCACCAGTAAACTGAACACTGACAGAGCTGTACAATATCACCAGTAAACTGAACATTCATAGAGCTGTACAATATCACCAGTAAACTGAACATCGACAGAGCTATGCAATATCACCAGTAACCTGAACATTGATAGAGCTGTGCAATATCACCAGTAAACTGAACATTGACAGGAGCTGTGCACAACATTCACCCAGTAAACTGAACATTCATAGAGCTGTACAATATCACCAGTAAACTGAACATCGACAGAGCTGTAGTAATATCACAAGTAAACTGAACATTGATACAGATGTACAATATCACCAGTAAACTGAACATTGATAAAAGCTGTATGAAATATCATCAGTAAACTGAACATTCATAGAGCTGTACAACATCACCAGTAAACTGAACATTGATACAGATGTGGAATATCACCTCAGTAAACTGAACATTGATAGAGTTGTACAATATCACCAGTAAACTGAACATTGATAGAGCTGTACAATATCACCAGTAAACTGAACATTGATGAAGAGATGTGCAATATCACCAGTAAACTGAACATCGACAGAGCTGTGTAATATCATCAGTAACCTGAACATCGAACAGAGCTGTGCAATATCACCAGTAAACTGAAGATTGATACAGATGTACAATGTCACCAGTAAACTGAACATTGATATGAGCTGTGCAATATCACCAGTAAACCGAACATCGACAGAGCTGTGTAATATCATCAGTAAACTGAACATTGATAGAGCTGTGCAATATCACCAGTAAACTGAACATTCATAGAGTTGTGCAATATCACCAGTAAACTGAACATTCATAGAGCTGTCCAATATCACCAGTAAACTGAACATTCATAGAGCTGTACAATATCACCAGTAAACTGAACATTCATAGAGCTGTACAATATCACCAGTAAACTGAACATTGACAGAGCTGTGCAACATCACCAGTAAACTGAACATTGATAGAGATGAACAATATCACAAGTAAACTGAACATTGATACGGATGTACAATATCACCAGTAAACTGAACCACTGATACAGATGTGCAATATCACCTCAGTAAACTGAACATCGACAGGTGAGCTGTGCAATATCACCAGTAAACTGAACATTGACACAGATGTACAATATCACCAGTAAACTGAACATTGATACAGATGTCCAATATCACCAGTAAACTGAACATTGACAAGGCTGTGCAATATCTTCACAGTAAACTGAAGCATTGATAGAGCTGTGCAATACCACCAGTAAACTGAACATTGATAGAGTTGTGCAATATCACAAGTAAATTGAACATTGATAGAGCTGTACAATATCACCAGTAAACTGAACATTGATAGAGCTGTACAATATCACCAGTAAACTGAACATTTATAGAGCGAGTACAATATCATCAGTAAAACTGAACATTCACAGAGGTGTACAACAATATCACCAGTAAAGTGAACATTGACAGAGCTGTGCAACATCACCAGCAAACTGAACATTGATAGAGAGCTTACATATCACCAGTAAACTGAACATTGATACAGCTGTGCAATATCACCAGTAAACTGAACATTGATAGAGCTGTGCAATATCACCAGTAAACTGAACATTGATAGAGCTGTGCAATATCACCAGTAAACTGAACATTGAAAAATATTGATAGAGCTGTGCAATATCACCAGTAAACTGAACATTGATAGAGCTGTACAATATCACCAGTAAACTGAACATTGATAGAGCTGTGCAATATCACCAGTAAACTGAACATTGATAGAGCTGTGCAATATCACCAGTAAACTGAACATTGATAGAGCTGTGCAATATCACCAGTAAACTGAACATTGATAGAGCTGTACAATATCACCAGTAAACTGAACATTGATAGAGCTGTACAATATAAACAACATTGATAGAGTGTGCAATATCACCAGTAAACTGAACATTGATAGAGCTGTGCAATATCACCAGTAAACTGAACATTGATAGAGCTGTGCAATATCACCAGTAAACTGAACATTGATAGAGCTGTGCAATATCACCAGTAAACTGAACATTGATAGAGCTGTGCAATATCACCAGTAAACTGAACATTGATAGAGCTGTACAATATCACCAGTAAACTGAACATTGATAGAGCTGTACAATATCACCAGTAAACTGAACATTGACAGAGCTGTACAATATCACCAGTAAACTGAACATTGATAGAGCTGTGCAATATCACCAGTAAACTGAACATTGATACAGATGTGCAATATCACCAGTAAACTGAACATTGATAGAGCTGTGCAATATCACCAGTAAACTGAACATTGATAGAGCTGTGCAATATCACCAGTAAACTGAACATTGATAGAGAACATTGATGTGCAATATCACCAGTAAACTGAACATTGATAGAGCTGTACAATATCACCAGTAAACTGAACATTGATAGAGCTGTGCAATATCACCAGTAAACTGAACATTGATAGAGCTGTGCAATATCACCAGTAAACTGAACATTGATAGAGCTGTGCAATATCACCAGTAAACTGAACATTGATAGAGATGTACAATATCACCAGTAAACTGAACATTGATATCAGAAACTGTTGATAGAGCAATATCACCAGTAAACTGAACATTGATAGAGCTGTGCAATATCACCAGTAAACTGAACATTGATAGAGCTGTACAATATCACCAGTAAACTGAAACATTGATAGAGCTGTGCAATATCACCAGTAAACTGAACATTGATAGAGCTGTGCAATATCACCAGTAAACTGAACATTGATAGAGCTGTGCAATATCACCAGTAAACTGAACATTGATAGAGCTGTACAATATCACCAGTAAACTGAACATTGACAGAGCTGTACAATATCACCAGTAAACTGAACATTGATAGAGCTGTGCAATATCACCAGTAAACTGAACATTGATAGAGCTGTGCAATATCACCAGTAAACTGAACATTGATAGAGCTGTACAATATCACCAGTAAACTGAA
>NW_025767420.1:472593-563914 GCF_003918875.1 Haliotis rubra
TAAACTGAACATTGATAGAGCTGTGCAATATCACCAGTAAACTGAACATTGATAGAGCTGTGTACAATATCACCAGTAAAACTGAACATTGATAGAGCTGTGCAATATCACCAGTAAACTGAACATTGATAGAGCTGTACAATATCACCAGTAAACTGAACATTGATAGAGCTGTACAATATCACCAGTAAACTGAACATTGATAGAGCTGTACAATATCACCAGTAAACTGAACATTGATAGAGCTGTGCAATATCACCAGTAAACTGAACATTGATAGAGCTGTGCAATATCACCAGTAAACTGAACATTGATAGAGCTGTGCAATATCACCAGTAAACTGAACATTGATAGAGCTGTGCAATATCACCAGTAAACTGAACATTGATAGAGCTGTGCAATATCACCAGTAAACTGAACATTGATAGAGAGCTGTGCAATATCACCAGTAAACTGAACATTGATAGAGCTGTGCAATATCACCAGTAAACTGAACATTGATAGAGATGTGCAATATCACCAGTAAACTGAACATTGATAGAGATGTGCAATATCACCAGTAAACTGAACATTGATAGAGCTGTGCAATATCACCAGTAAACTGAACATTGATAGAGCTGTGCAATATCACCAGTAAACTGAACATTGATAGAGCTGTGCAATATCACCAGTAAACTGAACATTGATAGAGCTGTGCAATATCACCAGTAAACTGAACATTGATAGAGCTGTACAATATCACCAGTAAACTGAACATTGATAGAGCTGTGCAATATCACCAGTAAACTGAACATTGATAGAGCTGTACAATATCACCAGTAAACTGAACATTGACAGAGCTGTGCAATATCACCAGTAAACTGAACATTGATAGAGCTGTGCAATATCACCAGTAAACTGAACATTGATACAGATGTGCAATATCACCAGTAAACTGAACATTGACAGAGCTGTACAATATCACCAGTAAACTGAACATTGATAGAGCTGTGCAATATCACCAGTAAACTGAACATTGATAGAGTTGTGCAATATCACCAGTAAACTGAACATTGATACAGATGTGCAATATCATCAGTAAACTGAACATTGATAGAGCTGTGCAATATCACCAGTAAACTGGACATTGACAGAGCTGTGCAATATCACCAGTAAACTGAACATTAATAGAGCTGTACAATATCACCAATAAACTGAACATTGATAGAGCTGTACAATATCACCAGTAAACTGAACATTGACAGAGCTGTACAATATCACCAGTAAACTGAACATTGATAGAGCTGTACAATATCACCAGTAAACTGAACATTGATAGAGCTGTGCAATATCACCAGTAAACTGAACATTGATAGAGCTGTGCAATATCACCAGTAAACTGAACATTGATAGAGCTGTGCAATATCACCAGTAAACTGAACATTGACAGAGCTGTGCAATATCACCAGTAAACTGAACATTGATACAGATGTGCAATATCACCAGTAAACTGAACATTGATAGAGCTGTGCAATATCACCAGTAAACTGAACATTGATAGAGCTGTACAATATCACCAGTAAACTGAACATTGATAGAGCTGTACAATATCACCAGTAAACTGAACATTGATAGAGCTGTACAATATCACCAGTAAACTGAACATTGATAGAGCTGTACAATATCACCAGTAAACTGAACATTGATAGAGCTGTGCAATATCACCAGTAAACTGAACATTGATAGAGCTGTACAATATCACCAGTAAACTGAACATTGATAGAGCTGCTGTGTAAACAATATCACCAGTAAACTGAACATTGATAGAGCTGTACAATATCACCAGTAAACTGAACATTGATAGAGCTGTACAATATCACCAGTAAACTGAACATTGATACAGATGTGCAATATCACCAGTAAACTGAACATTGACAGAGCTGTACAATATCACCAGTAAACTGAACATTGATACAGATGTGCAATATCACCAGTAAACTGAACATTGATAGAGCTGTGCAATATCACCAGTAAACTGAACATTGATAGAGATGTGCAATATCACCAGTAAACTGAACATTGATAGAGCTGTGCAATATCACCAGTAAACTGAACATTGATAGAGCTGTACAATATCACCAGTAAACTGAACATTGATAGAGCTGTACAATATCACCAGTAAACTGAACATTGATAGAGCTGTACAATATCACCAGTAAACTGAACATTGATAGAGCTGTACAATATCACCAGTAAACTGAACATTGATAGAGCTGTGCAATATCACCAGTAAACTGAACATTGATACAGATGTGCAATATCACCAGTAAACTGAACATTGATAGAGAGCTGTGCAATATCACCAGTAAACTGAACATTGATAGAGCTGTGCAATATCACCAGTAAACTGAACATTGACAGAGCTGTGCAATATCACCAGTAAACTGAACATGATAGAGCTGTGCAATATCACCAGTAAACTGAACATTGATAGAGCTGTGCAATATCACCAGTAAACTGAACATTGATAGAGCTGTACAATATCACCAGTAAACTGAACATTGATAGAGCTGTGCAATATCACCAGTAAACTGAACATTGACAGAGCTGTGCAATATCACCAGTAAACTGAACATTGATAGAGCTGTGCAATATCACCAGTAAACTGAACATTGATAGAGCTGTACAATATCACCAGTAAACTGAACATTGATAGAGCTGTGCAATATCACCAGTAAACTGAACATTGATAGAGCTGTGCAATATCACCAGTAAACTGAACATTGATAGAGCTGTACAATATCACCAGTAAACTGAACATTGATAGAGCTGTGCAATATCACCAGTAAACTGAACATTGACAGAGAGCTGTGCAATATCACCAGTAAACTGAACATTGATAGAGCTGTGCAATATCACCAGTAAACTGAACATTGATAGAGCTGTACAATATCACCAGTAAACTGAACATTGATAGAGCTGTGCAATATCACCAGTAAACTGAACATTGATAGAGCTGTGCAATATCACCAGTAAACTGAACATTGATAGAGCTGTGCAATATCACCAGTAAACTGAACATTGATAGAGCTGTGCAATATCACCAGTAAACTGAACATTGATAGAGAGCTGTGCAATATCACCAGTAAACTGAACATTGATAGAGCTGTGCAATATCACCAGTAAACTGAACATTGATAGAGCTGTACAATATCACCAGTAAACTGAACATTGATAGAGCTGTCAATATCACCAGTAAACTGAACATTGATAGAGCTGTGCAATATCACCAGTAAACTGAACATTGATAGAGCTGTGCAATATCACCAGTAAACTGAACATTGATAGAGCTGTGCAATATCACCAGTAAACTGAACATTGATAGAGCTGTGCAATATCACCAGTAAACTGAACATTGATAGAGCTGTGCAATATCACCAGTAAACTGAACATTGATAGATGACAGAGCTGTACAATATCACCAGTAAACTGAACATTGATAGAGCTGTGCAATATCACCAGTAAACTGAACATTGATAGAGCTGTACAATATCACCAGTAAACTGAACATTGATAGAGCTGTACAATATCACCAGTAAACTGAACATTGATAGAGCTGTGCAATATCACCAGTAAACTGAACATTGATAGAGCTGTGCAATATCACCAGTAAACTGAACATTGATAGAGCTGTGCAATATCACCAGTAAACTGAACATTGATAGAGCTGTACAATATCACCAGTAAACTGAACATTGATAGAGCTGTGCAATATCACCAGTAAACTGAACATTGATAGAGCTGTGCAATATCACCAGTAAACTGAACATTGATACAGATGTGCAATATCACCAGTAAACTGAACATTGATAGAGCTGTACAATATCACCAGTAAACTGAACATTGATAGAGCTGTGCAATATCACCAGTAAACTGAACATTGATAGAGCTGTGCAATATCACCAGTAAACTGAACATTGATAGAGCTGTGCAATATCACCAGTAAACTGAACATTGATAGAGCTGTGCAATATCACCAGTAAACTGAACATTGATAGAGCTGTGCAATATCACCAGTAAACTGAACATTGATAGAGTAAACTGCTGTACAATATCACCAGTAAACTGAACATTGATAGAGCTGTACAATATCACCAGTAAACTGAACATTGATAGAGCTGTACAATATCACCAGTAAACTGAACATTGATAGAGCTGTGCAATATCACCAGTAAACTGAACATTGATAGAGCTGTGCAATATCACCAGTAAACTGAACATTGATAGAGCTGTGCAATATCACCAGTAAACTGAACATTGATAGAGCTGTGCAATATCACCAGTAAACTGAACATTGATAGAGCTGTGCAATATCACCAGTAAACTGAACATTGATAGAGCTGTGCAATATCACCAGTAAACTGAACATTGATAGAGCTGTGCAATATCACCAGTAAACTGAACATTGATAGAGCTGTGCAATATCACCAGTAAACTGAACATTGATAGAGCTGTGCAATATCACCAGTAAACTGAACATTGATAGAGCTGTGCAATATCACCAGTAAACTGAACATTGATAGAGCTGTACAATATCACCAGTAAACTGAACATTGATAGAGCTGTGCAATATCACCAGTAAACTGAACATTGATAGAGCTGTGCAATATCACCAGTAAACTGAACATTGATAGAGCTGTACAATATCACCAGTAAACTGAACATTGATAGAGCTGTGCAATATCACCAGTAAACTGAACATTGATAGAGCTGTGCAATATCACCAGTAAACTGAACATTGATAGAGCTGTACAATATCACCAGTAAACTGAACATTGATAGAGATGTGCAATATCACCAGTAAACTGAACATTGATAGAGATGTGCAATATCACCAGTAAACTGAACATTGATAGAGCTGTGCAATATCACCAGTAAACTGAACATTGATAGAGATGTGCAATATCACCAGTAAACTGAACATTGATAGAGAGCTGTGCAATATCACCAGTAAACTGAACATTGATAGAGCTGTGCAATATCACCAGTAAACTGAACATTGATAGAGCTGTACAATATCACCAGTAAACTGAACATTGATAGAGCTGTGCAATATCACCAGTAAACTGAACATTGATAGAGCTGTACAATATCACCAGTAAACTGAACATTGATAGAGCTGTGCAATATCACCAGTAAACTGAACATTGATAGTAAGAGATGTGCAATATCACCAGTAAACTGAACATTGATAGAGCTGTGCAATATCACCAGTAAACTGAACATTGATAGAGCTGTGCAATATCACCAGTAAACTGAACATTGATAGAGCTGTGCAATATCACCAGTAAACTGAACATTGATAGAGCTGTGCAATATCACCAGTAAACTGAACATTGATAGAGCTGTGCAATATCACCAGTAAACTGAACATTGATAGAGCTGTGCAATATCACCAGTAAACTGAACATTGATAGAGCTGTACAATATCACCAGTAAACTGAACATTGATAGAGCTGTGCAATATCACCAGTAAACTGAACATTGATAGAGCTGTGCAATATCACCAGTAAACTGAACATTGATAGAGCTGTGCAATATCACCAGTAAACTGAACATTGATAGAGCTGTGCAATATCACCAGTAAACTGAACATTGATAGAGCTGTGCAATATCACCAGTAAACTGAACATTGATAGAGGCTGTGCAATATCACCAGTAAACTGAACATTGATAGAGCTGTGCAATATCACCAGTAAACTGAACATTGATAGAGCTGTGCAATATCACCAGTAAACTGAACATTGATAGAGCTGTGCAATATCACCAGTAAACTGAACATTGATAGAGATGTGCAATATCACCAGTAAACTGAACATTGATAGAGCTGTGCAATATCACCAGTAAACTGAACATTGATAGAGCTGTACAATATCACCAGTAAACTGAACATTGATAGAGCTGTACAATATCACCAGTAAACTGAACAATGATAGAGCTGTACAAAATCATCAGTAAACTGAACATTGATAGAGCTGTACAATATCACCAGTAAACTGAACATTGATAGAGCTGTGCAATATCACCAGTAAACTGAACATTGATAGAGCTGTGCAATATCACCAGTAAACTGAACATTGATAGAGCTGTGCAATATCACCAGTAAACTGAACATTGATAGAGCTGTGCAATATCACCAGTAAACTGAACATTGATAGAGATGTACAATATCACCAGTAAACTGAACATTGATAGAGCTGTACAATATCACCAGTAAACTGAACATTGATACAGCTGTGCAATATCACCAGTAAACTGAACATTGATAGAGCTGTGCAATATCACCAGTAAACTGAACATTGATACAGATGTGCAATATCACCAGTAAACTGAACATTGATAGAGCTGTGCAATATCACCAGTAAACTGAACATTGACAGAGCTGTGCAATATCACCAGTAAACTGAACATTGATAGAGCTGTGCAATATCACCAGTAAACTGAACATTGATAGAGCTGTACAATATCACCAGTAAACTGAACATTGATAGAGCTGTGCAATATCACCAGTAAACTGAACATTGATAGAGCTGTACAATATCACCAGTAAACTGAACATTGATAGAGCTGTGCAATATCACCAGTAAACTGAACATTGATAGAGCTGTGCAATATCACCAGTAAACTGAACATTGATAGAGCTGTGCAATATCACCAGTAAACTGAACATTGATAGAGCTGTGCAATATCACCAGTAAACTGAACATTGATAGAGCTGTGCAATATCACCAGTAAACTGAACATTGATAGAGCTGTACAATATCACCAGTAAACTGAACATTGATAGAGCTGTGCAATATCACCAGTAAACTGAACATTGATAGAGCTGTGCAATATCACCAGTAAACTGAACATTGACAGAGCTGTACAATATCACCAGTAAACTGAACATTGATAGAGCTGTACAATATCACCAGTAAACTGAACATTGATAGAGCTGTGCAATATCACCAGTAAACTGAACATTGATAGAGCTGTACAATATCACCAGTAAACTGAACATTGACAGAGCTGTGCAATATCACCAGTAAACTGAACATTGATAGAGCTGTACAATATCACCAGTAAACTGAACATTGATAGAGCTGTGCAATATCACCAGTAAACTGAACATTGATAGAGCTGTGCAATATCACCAGTAAACTGAACATTGATAGAGCTGTACAATATCACCAGTAAACTGAACATTGATACAGATGTGCAATATCACCAGTAAACTGAACATTGATAGAGTTGTGCAATATCACCAGTAAACTGAACATTGATACAGATGTGCAATATCACCAGTAAACTGAACATTGATAGAGCTGTACAATATCACCAGTAAACTGAACATTGATAGAGCTGTGCAATATCACCAGTAAACTGAACATTTACAATATCACCAGAGCTGAACAATATCACCAGTAAACTGAACATTGATAGAGCTGTACAATATCACCAGTAAACTGAACATTGATAGAGCTGTGCAATATCACCAGTAAACTGAACATTGATAGAGCTGTGCAATATCACCAGTAAACTGAACATTGATACAGATGTGCAATATCACCAGTAAACTGAACATTGATAGAGCTGTGCAATATCACCAGTAAACTGAACATTCAGAGCTGTGCAATATCACCAGTAAACTGAACATTGATAGAGCTGTGCAATATCACCAGTAAACTGAACATTGATAGAGCTGTGCAATATCACCAGTAAACTGAACATTGATAGAGCTGTGCAATATCACCAGTAAACTGAACATTGATAGAGATGTACAATATCACCAGTAAACTGAACATTGATAGAGCTGTGCAATATCACCAGTAAACTGAACATTGATAGAGCTGTACAATATCACCAGTAAACTGAACATTGATAGAGCTGTGCAATATCACCAGTAAACTGAACATTGATAGAGCTGTACAATATCACCAGTAAACTGAACATTGATAGAGCTGTGCAATATCACCAGTAAACTGAACATTGATACAGATGTGCAATATCACCAGTAAACTGAACATTGATAGAGCTGTACAATATCACCAGTAAACTGAACATTGATACAGATGTGCAATATCACCAGTAAACTGAACATTGATAGAGCTGTGCAATATCACCAGTAAACTGAACATTGATACAGATGTGCAATATCACCAGTAAACTGAACATTGATAGAGCTGTGCAATATCACCAGTAAACTGAACATTGACAGAGCTGTACAATATCACCAGTAAACTGAACATTGATAGAGCTGTACAATATCACCAGTAAACTGAACATTGATAGAGCTGTGCAATATCACCAGTAAACTGAACATTGACAGAGCAATATCACCAGTAAACTGAACATTATAGAGCTGTGCAATATCACCAGTAAACTGAACATTGATAGAGCTGTACAATATCACCAGTAAACTGAACATTGATAGAGCTGTGCAATATCACCAGTAAACTGAACATTGATAGAGCTGTGCAATATCACCAGTAAACTGAACATTGATAGAGCTGTGCAATATCACCAGTAAACTGAACATTGATAGAGCTGTGCAATATCACCAGTAAACTGAACATTGATAGAGCTGTGCAATATCACCAGTAAACTGAACATTGACAGTAAGCTGAACATTGATAGAGCTGTGCAATATCACCAGTAAACTGAACATTGATAGAGATGTGCAATATCACCAGTAAACTGAACATTGATAGAGCTGTGCAATATCACCAGTAAACTGAACATTGATAGAGCTGTACAATATCACCAGTAAACTGAACATTGATAGAGCTGTGCAATATCACCAGTAAACTGAACATTGATAGAGCTGTGCAATATCACCAGTAAACTGAACATTGATAGAGCTGTGCAATATCACCAGTAAACTGAACATTGATAGAGCTGTGCAATATCACCAGTAAACTGAACATTGATACAGCTGTGCAATATCACCAGTAAACTGAACATTGATAGAGCTGTGCAATATCACCAGTAAACTGAACATTGATAGAGATGTGCAATATCACCAGTAAACTGAACATTGATAGAGCTGTGCAATATCACCAGTAAACTGAACATTGATAGAGCTGTGCAATATCACCAGTAAACTGAACATTGATAGAGCTGTACAATATCACCAGTAAACTGAACATTGATAGAGCTGTGCAATATCACCAGTAAACTGAACATTGATAGAGCTGTGCAATATCACCAGTAAACTGAACATTGATAGAGCTGTGCAATATCACCAGTAAACTGAACATTGATAGAGCTGTGCAATATCACCAGTAAACTGAACATTGATAGAGCTGTACAATATCACCAGTAAACTGAACATTGATAGAGCTGTACAATATCACCAGTAAACTGAACATTGATAGAGCTGTGCAATATCACCAGTAAACTGAACATTGATAGAGCTGTACAATATCACCAGTAAACTGAACATTGATAGAGCTGTGCAATATCACCAGTAAACTGAACATTGATAGAGCTGTGCAATATCACCAGTAAACTGAACATTGAATATCTGTACAATATCACCAGTAAACTGAACATTGATACAGATGTGCAATATCACCAGTAAACTGAACATTGATAGAGCTGTACAATATCACCAGTAAACTGAACATTGATAGAGATGTGCAATATCACCAGTAAACTGAACATTGATACAGATGTGCAATATCACCAGTAAACTGAACATTGATAGAGCTGTGCAATATCACCAGTAAACTGAACATTGATACAGCTGTGCAATATCACCAGTAAACTGAACATTGACAGAGCTGTACAATATCACCAGTAAACTGAACATTGATACAGATGTGCAATATCACCAGTAAACTGAACATTGATAGAGATGTACAATATCACCAGTAAACTGAACATTGATACAGATGTGCAATATCACCAGTAAACTGAACATTGATAGAGCTGTGCAATATCACCAGTAAACTGAACATTGATACAGATGTGCAATATCACCAGTAAACTGAACATTGATAGAGCTGTGCAATATCACCAGTAAACTGAACATTGATACAGATGTGCAATATCACCAGTAAACTGAACATTGATAGAGCTGTGCAATATCACCAGTAAACTGAACATTGATAGAGCTGTGCAATATCACCAGTAAACTGAACATTGATAGAGCTGTGCAATATCACCAGTAAACTGAACATTGATAGAGCTGTACAATATCACCAGTAAACTGAACATTGATAGAGCTGTACAATATCACCAGTAAATTGAACATTGACAGAGCTGTGCAATATCACCAGTAAACTGAACATTGACAGAGCTGTGCAATATCACCAGTAAACTGAACATTGATACAGCTGTGCAATATCACCAGTAAACTGAACATTCATAGAGCTGTACAATATCACCAGTAAACTCAACATTGATAGAGCTGTACAATATCACCAGTAAACTGAACACTGACAGAGCTGTGCAATATCACCAGTAAACTGAACATTGATAGAGCTGTACAATATCACCAGTAAACTGAACATTGATACAGATGTGCAATATCACCAGTAAACTGAACATTGATAGAGCTGTGCAATATCACCAGTAAACTGAACATTGATAGAGCTGTGCAATATCACCAGTAAACTGAACATTGACAGAGCTGTACAATATCACCAGTAAACTGAACATTGATAGAGCTGTGCAATATCACCAGTAAACTGAACATTGATAGAGCTGTACAATATCACCAGTAAACTGAACATTGATAGAGCTGTGCAATATCACCAGTAAACTGAACATTGATAGAGCTGTGCAATATCACCAGTAAACTGAACATTGATACAGATGTGCAATATCACCAGTAAACTGAACATTGATGAGAGAGCTGTGCAATATCACCAGTAAACTGAACATTGATAGAGCTGTGCAATATCACCAGTAAACTGAACATTGATAGAGCTGTGCAATATCACCAGTAAACTGAACATTGATAGAGCTGTGCAATATCACCAGTAAACTGAACATTGATAGAGCTGTGCAATATCACCAGTAAACTGAACATTGATAGAGCTGTGCAATATCACCAGTAAACTGAACATTGATAGAGCTGTGCAATATCACCAGTAAACTGAACATTGATAGAGCTGTGCAATATCACCAGTAAACTGAACATTGATAGAGCTGTGCAATATCACAGTAAACTGAACATTGACAGAGCTGTGCAATATCACCAGTAAACTGAACATTGATAGAGCTGTGCAATATCACCAGTAAACTGAACATTGATAGAGCTGTGCAATATCACCAGTAAACTGAACATTGATAGAGCTGTACAATATCACCAGTAAACTGAACATTGATAGAGCTGTGCAATATCACCAGTAAACTGAACATTGATAGAGCTGTACAATATCACCAGTAAACTGAACATTGATAGAGATGTGCAATATCACCAGTAAACTGAACATTGATAGAGCTGTGCAATATCACCAGTAAACTGAACATTGATAGAGCTGTGCAATATCACCAGTAAACTGAACATTGATAGAGCTGTACAATATCACCAGTAAACTGAACATTGATAGAGCTGTACAATATCACCAGTAAACTGAACATTGATAGAGCTGTACAATATCACCAGTAAACTGAACATTGATAGAGCTGTGCAATATCACCAGTAAACTGAACATTGATAGAGCTGTGCAATATCACCAGTAAACTGAACATTGATAGAGCTGTGCAATATCACCAGTAAACTGAACATTGATAGAGCTGTGCAATATCACCAGTAAACTGAACATTGATAGAGCTGTGCAATATCACCAGTAAACTGAACATTGATAGAGCTGTGCAATATCACCAGTAAACTGAACATTGATAGAGCTGTACAATATCACCAGTAAACTGAACATTGATAGAGCTGTGCAATATCACCAGTAAACTGAACATTGATAGAGCTGTGCAATATCACCAGTAAACTGAACATTGATAGAGCTGTGCAATATCACCAGTAAACTGAACATTGATACAGAGCTGTGCAATATCACCAGTAAACTGAACATTGATATAGCTGTGGCTGTGAACAATATCACCAGTAAACTGAACATTGATAGAGCTGTGCAATATCACCAGTAAACTGAACATTGATAGAGCTGTGCAATATCACCAGTAAACTGAACATTGATAGAGCTGTGCAATATCACCAGTAAACTGAACATTGATAGAGCTGTGCAATATCACCAGTAAACTGAACATTGATAGAGCTGTGCAATATCACCAGTAAACTGAACATTGATACAGAGCTGTGCAATATCACCAGTAAACTGAACATTGATAGAGCTGTACAATATCACCAGTAAACTGAACATTGATAGAGATGTGCAATATCACCAGTAAACTGAACATTGATAGAGCTGTGCAATATCACCAGTAAACTGAACATTGATAGAGCTGTGCAATATCACCAGTAAACTGAACATTGATAGAGCTGTGCAATATCACCAGTAAACTGAACATTGATAGAGCTGTGCAATATCACCAGTAAACTGAACATTGATAGAGCTGTGCAATATCACCAGTAAACTGAAAACTGAACATTGATAGAGCTGTGCAATATCACCAGTAAACTGAACATTGATAGAGCTGTGCAATATCACCAGTAAACTGAACATTGATAGAGCTGTGCAATATCACCAGTAAACTGAACATTGATAGAGCTGTGCAATATCACCAGTAAACTGAACATTGATAGAGGCTGTGCAATATCACCAGTAAACTGAACATTGATAGAGATGTGCAATATCACCAGTAAACTGAACATTGATAGAGCTGTGCAATATCACCAGTAAACTGAACATTGATAGAGCTGTGCAATATCACCAGTAAACTGAACATTGATAGAGCTGTGCAATATCACCAGTAAACTGAACATTGATAGAGCTGTGCAATATCACCAGTAAACTGAACATTGATAGAGAGCTGTGCAATATCACCAGTAAACTGAACATTGATAGAGCTGTGCAATATCACCAGTAAACTGAACATTGATAGAGCTGTACAATATCACCAGTAAACTGAACATTGATAGAGCTGTGCAATATCACCAGTAAACTGAACATTGATAGAGAGCTGTGCAATATCACCAGTAAACTGAACATTGATAGAGCTGTGCAATATCACCAGTAAACTGAACATTGATAGAGCTGTGCAATATCACCAGTAAACTGAACATTGATAGAGCTGTGCAATATCACCAGTAAACTGAACATTGATAGAGCTGTACAATATCACCAGTAAACTGAACATTGATAGAGCTGTGCAATATCACCAGTAAACTGAACATTGATAGAGCTGTGCAATATCACCAGTAAACTGAACATTGATAGAGCTGTGCAATATCACCAGTAAACTGAACATTGATAGAGCTGTGCAATATCACCAGTAAACTGAACATTGATAGAGCTGTGCAATATCACCAGTAAACTGAACATTGATAGAGCTGTGCAATATCACCAGTAAACTGAACATTGATAGAGCTGTGCAATATCACCAGTAAACTGAACATTGATAGAGATGTGCAATATCACCAGTAAACTGAACATTGATAGAGCTGTGCAATATCACCAGTAAACTGAACATTGATAGAGCTGTGCAATATCACCAGTAAACTGAACATTGATAGAGCTGTGCAATATCACCAGTAAACTGAACATTGATAGAGCTGTGCAATATCACCAGTAAACTGAACATTGATAGAGCTGTACAATATCACCAGTAAACTGAACATTGATAGAGCTGTGCAATATCACCAGTAAACTGAACATTGATAGAGCTGTGCAATATCACCAGTAAACTGAACATTGATAGAGATGTGCAATATCACCAGTAAACTGAACATTGATAGAGCTGTGCAATATCACCAGTAAACTGAACATTGATAGAGATGTGCAATATCACCAGTAAACTGAACATTGATAGAGCTGTGCAATATCACCAGTAAACTGAACATTGATAGAGCTGTGCAATATCACCAGTAAACTGAACATTGATAGAGCTGTGCAATATCACCAGTAAACTGAACATTGATAGAGCTGTGCAATATCACCAGTAAACTGAACATTGATAGAGCTGTGCAATATCACCAGTAAACTGAACATTGATAGAGCTGTACAATATCACCAGTAAACTGAACATTGATAGAGATGTGCAATATCACCAGTAAACTGAACATTGATAGAGCTGTGCAATATCACCAGTAAACTGAACATTGATAGAGATGTGCAATATCACCAGTAAACTGAACATTGATAGAGCTGTGCAATATCACCAGTAAACTGAACATTGATAGAGCTGTGCAATATGTGCAATATCACCAGTAAACTGAACATTGATAGAGCTGTGCAATATCACCAGTAAACTGAACATTGATAGAGCTGTGCAATATCACCAGTAAACTGAACATTGATAGAGCTGTGCAATATCACCAGTAAACTGAACATTGATAGAGCTGTGCAATATCACCAGTAAACTGAACATTGATAGAGCTGTGCAATATCACCAGTAAACTGAACATTGATAGAGCTGTGCAATATCACCAGTAAACTGAACATTGATAGAGCTGTGCAATATCACCAGTAAACTGAACATTGATAGAGCTGTGCAATATCACCAGTAAACTGAACATTGATAGAGCTGTGCAATATCACCAGTAAACTGAACATTGATAGAGCTGTGCAATATCACCAGTAAACTGAACATTGATATAGAGCTGTGCAATATCACCAGTAAACTGAACATTGATAGAGCTGTGCAATATCACCAGTAAACTGAACATTGATAGAGCTGTGCAATATCACCAGTAAACTGAACATTGATAGAGCTGTGCAATATCACCAGTAAACTGAACATTGATAGAGCTGTGCAATATCACCAGTAAACTGAACATTGATAGAGCTGTGCAATATCACCAGTAAACTGAACATTGATAGAGCTGTGCAATATCACCAGTAAACTGAACATTGATAGAGCTGTGCAATATCACCAGTAAACTGAACATTGATAGAGCTGTGCAATATCACCAGTAAACTGAACATTGATAGAGCTGTGCAATATCACCAGTAAACTGAACATTGATAGAGCTGTACAATATCACCAGTAAACTGAACATTGATAGAGCTGTGCAATATCACCAGTAAACTGAACATTGATAGAGCTGTGCAATATCACCAGTAAACTGAACATTGATAGAGCTGTGCAATATCACCAGTAAACTGAACATTGATACAGATGTGCAATATCACCAGTAAACTGAACATTGATAGAGCTGTGCAATATCAACAGTAAACTGAACATTGATAGAGCTGTGCAATATCACCAGTAAACTGAACATTGATAGAGCTGTGCAATATCACCAGTAAACTGAACATTGATAGAGAGTGTGCAATATCACCAGTAAACTGAACATTGATAGAGCTGTGCAATATCACCAGTAAACTGAACATTGATAGAGCTGTGCAATATCACCAGTAAACTGAACATTGATAGAGCTGTGCAATATCACCAGTAAACTGAACATTGATAGAGCTGTGCAATATCACCAGTAAACTGAACATTGATAGAGCTGTACAATATCACCAGTAAACTGAACATTGATAGAGGATGTGCAATATCACCAGTAAACTGAACATTGATAGAGCTGTGCAATATCACCAGTAAACTGAACATTGATAGAGCTGCAATATCAATATCACCAGTAAACTGAACATTGATAGAGCTGTGCAATATCACCAGTAAACTGAACATTGATAGAGCTGTGCAATATCACCAGTAAACTGAACATTGATAGAGCTGTGCAATATCACCAGTAAACTGAACATTGATAGAGCTGTGCAATATCACCAGTAAACTGAACATTGATAGAGCTGTGCAATATCACCAGTAAACTGAACATTGATAGAGCTGTGCAATATCACCAGTAAACTGAACATTGATAGAGCTGTGCAATATCACCAGTAAACTGAACATTGATAGAGCCAGTAAACTGAACATTGATAGAGCTGTGCAATATCACCAGTAAACTGAACATTGATAGAGCTGTGCAATATCACCAGTAAACTGAACATTGATAGAGCTGTGCAATATCACCAGTAAACTGAACATTGATAGAGCTGTGCAATATCACCAGTAAACTGAACATTGATAGAGCTGTGCAATATCACCAGTAAACTGAACATTGATACAGATGTGCAATATCACCAGTAAACTGAACATTGATAGAGCTGTACAATATCACCAGTAAACTGAACATTGATAGAGCTGTGCAATATCACCAGTAAACTGAACATTGATAGAGCTGTGCAATATCACCAGTAAACTGAACATTGATAGAGCTGTGCAATATCACCAGTAAACTGAACATTGATAGAGCTGTGCAATATCACCAGTAAACTGAACATTGATAGAGCTGTGCAATATCACCAGTAAACTGAACATTGATAGAGCTGTGCAATATCACCAGTAAACTGAACATTGATAGAGCTGTGCAATATCACCAGTAAACTGAACATTGATAGAGCTGTGCAATATCACCAGTAAACTGAACATTGATAGAGGCTGTGCAATATCACCAGTAAACTGAACATTGATAGAGCTGTGCAATATCACCAGTAAACTGAACATTGATACAGATGTGCAATATCACCAGTAAACTGAACATTGATAGAGCTGTGCAATATCACCAGTAAACTGAACATTGATAGAGCTGTGCAATATCACCAGTAAACTGAACATTGATAGAGCTGTACAATATCACCAGTAAACTGAACATTGATAGAGAGCTGTGCAATATCACCAGTAAACTGAACATTGATAGAGCTGTGCAATATCACCAGTAAACTGAACATTGATAGAGCTGTGCAATATCACCAGTAAACTGAACATTGATAGAGCTGTGCAATATCACCAGTAAACTGAACATTGATAGAGCTGTACAATATCACCAGTAAACTGAACATTGATAGAGCTGTGCAATATCACCAGTAAACTGAACATTGATAGAGCTGTGCAATATCACCAGTAAACTGAACATTGATACAGAGCTGTGCAATATCACCAGTAAACTGAACATTGATAGAGCTGTGCAATATCACCAGTAAACTGAACATTGATAGAGCTGTGCAATATCACCAGTAAACTGAACATTGATAGAGCTGTGCAATATCACCAGTAAACTGAACATTGATAGAGCTGTGCAATATCACCAGTAAACTGAACATTGATAGAGCTGTGCAATATCACCAGTAAACTGAACATTGATAGAGCTGTGCAATATCACCAGTAAACTGAACATTGATAGAGCTGTGCAATATCACCAGTAAACTGAACATTGATAGAGCTGTGCAATATCATCACCAGTAAACTGAACATTGATAGAGCTGTGCAATATCACCAGTAAACTGAACATTGATAGAGCTGTGCAATATCACCAGTAAACTGAACATTGATACAGAGCTGTGCAATATCACCAGTAAACTGAACATTGATAGAGCTGTGCAATATCACCAGTAAACTGAACATTGATAGAGCTGTGCAATATCACCAGTAAACTGAACATTGATAGAGCTGTGCAATATCACCAGTAAACTGAACATTGATAGAGCTGTGCAATATCACCAGTAAACTGAACATTGATAGAGCTGTAAACAATATCACCAGTAAACTGAACATTGATAGAGCTGTGCAATATCACCAGTAAACTGAACATTGATAGAGCTGTGCAATATCACCAGTAAACTGAACATTGATAGAGCTGTGCAATATCACCAGTAAACTGAACATTGATAGAGCTGTACAATATCACCAGTAAACTGAACATTGATAGAGCTGTGCAATATCACCAGTAAACTGAACATTGATAGAGCTGTGCAATATCACCAGTAAACTGAACATTGATAGAGCTGTGCAATATCACCAGTAAACTGAACATTGATAGAGCTGTGCAATATCACCAGTAAACTGAACATTGATAGAGCTGTGCAATATCACCAGTAAACTGAACATTGATAGAGCTGTGCAATATCACCAGTAAACTGAACATTGATAGAGCTGTGCAATATCACCAGTAAACTGAACATTGATAGAGCTGTGCAATATCACCAGTAAACTGAACATTGATAGAGCTGTGTGCAATATCACCAGTAAACTGAACATTGATAGAGCTGTGCAATATCACCAGTAAACTGAACATTGATAGAGCTGTGCAATATCAGTAAACTGAACATTGTAAACTGCAACATTGATACTGAACATTGTGCAATATCACCAGTAAACTGAACATTGATAGAGCTGTGCAATATCACCAGTAAACTGAACATTGATAGAGCTGTGCAATATCACCAGTAAACTGAACATTGATAGAGCTGTGCAATATCACCAGTAAACTGAACATTGATAGAGCTGTGCAATATCACCAGTAAACTGAACATTGATAGAGCTGTGCAATATCACCAGTAAACTGAACATTGATAGAGCTGTGCAATATCACCAGTAAACTGAACATTGATAGAGCTGTGCAATATCACCAGTAAACTGAACATTGATAGAGCTGTGCAATATCACCAGTAAACTGAACATTGATAGAGCTGTGCAATATCACCAGTAAACTGAACATTGATAGAGCTGTGCAATATCACCAGTAAACTGAACATTGATAGCTGTGCAATATCACCAGTAAACTGAACATTGATAGAGCTGTGCAATATCACCAGTAAACTGAACATTGATAGAGCTGTGCAATATCACCAGTAAACTGAACATTGATAGAGCTGTGCAATATCACCAGTAAACTGAACATTGATAGAGCTGTGCAATATCACCAGTAAACTGAACATTGATAGAGCTGTGCAATATCACCAGTAAACTGAACATTGATACAGAGCTGTGCAATATCACCAGTAAACTGAACATTGATAGAGCTGCTGTGCAATATCACCAGTAAACTGAACATTGATAGAGCTGTGCAATATCACCAGTAAACTGAACATTGATAGAGCTGTGCAATATCACCAGTAAACTGAACATTGATAGAGCTGTGCAATATCACCAGTAAACTGAACATTGATAGAGCTGTACAATATCACCAGTAAACTGAACATTGATAGAGCTGTGCAATATCACCAGTAAACTGAACATTGATAGAGCTGTGCAATATCACCAGTAAACTGAACATTGATAGAGCTGTGCAATATCACCAGTAAACTGAACATTGATAGAGCTGTACAATATCACCAGTAAACTGAACATTGATAGAGCTGTGCAATATCACCAGTAAACTGAACATTGATAGAGCTGTGCAATATCACCAGTAAACTGAACATTGATAGAGCTGTGCAATATCACCAGTAAACTGAACATTGATAGAGCTGTGCAATATCACCAGTAAACTGAACATTGATAGAGCTGTGCAATATCACCAGTAAACTGAACATTGATAGAGCTGTGCAATATCACCAGTAAACTGAACATTGATAGAGCTGTGCAATATCATCACCAGTAAACTGAACATTGATAGAGCTGTGCAATATCACCAGTAAACTGAACATTGATAGAGCTGTGCAATATCACCAGTAAACTGAACATTGATAGAGCTGTGCAATATCACCAGTAAACTGAACATTGATAGAGCTGTGCAATATCACCAGTAAACTGAACATTGATAGAGCTGTACAATATCACCAGTAAACTGAACATTGATACAGATGTGCAATATCACCAGTAAACTGAACATTGATAGAGCTGTGCAATATCACCAGTAAACTGAACATTGATAGAGCTGTGCAATATCACCAGTAAACTGAACATTGATAGAGCTGTGCAATATCACCAGTAAACTGAACATTGATAGAGCTGTGCAATATCACCAGTAAACTGAACATTGATAGAGCTGTGCAATATCACCAGTAAACTGAACATTGATAGAGCTGTGCAATATCACCAGTAAACTGAACATTGATAGAGCTGTGCAATATCACCAGTAAACTGAACATTGATAGAGCTGTGCAATATCACCAGTAAACTGAACATTGATAGAGCTGTGCAATATCACCAGTAAACTGAACATTGATAGAGCTGTGCAATATCACCAGTAAACTGAACATTGATAGAGCTGTGCAATATCACCAGTAAACTGAACATTGATAGAGCTGTGCAATATCACCAGTAAACTGAACATTGATAGAGCTGTGCAATATCACCAGTAAACTGAACATTGATAGAGCTGTGCAATATCACCAGTAAACTGAACATTGATAGAGCTGTGCAATATCACCAGTAAACTGAACATTGATAGAGCTGTGCAATATCACCAGTAAACTGAACATTGATACAGCTGTGCAATATCACCAGTAAACTGAACATTGATAGAGCTGTGCAATATCACCAGTAAACTGAACATTGATAGAGCTGTGCAATATCACCAGTAAACTGAACATTGATAGAGCTGTGCAATATCACCAGTAAACTGAACATTGATAGAGCTGTGCAATATCACCAGTAAACTGAACATTGATAGAGCTGTGCAATATCACCAGTAAACTGAACATTGATAGAGCTGTGCAATATCACCAGTAAACTGAACATTGATAGAGCTGTGCAATATCACCAGTAAACTGAACATTGATAGAGCTGTGCAATATCACCAGTAAACTGAACATTGATAGAGCTGTGCAATATCACCAGTAAACTGAACATTGATAGAGCTGTGCAATATCACCAGTAAACTGAACATTGATAGAGCTGTGCAATATCACCAGTAAACTGAACATTGATAGAGCTGTGCAATATCACCAGTAAACTGAACATTGATAGAGCTGTACAATATATCACCAGTAAACTGAACATTGATAGAGATGTGCAATATCACCAGTAAACTGAACATTGATAGAGCTGTGCAATATCACCAGTAAACTGAACATTGATGATATCAGCTGTGCAATATCACCAGTAAACTGAACATTGATAGAGCTGTGCAATATCACCAGTAAACTGAACATTGATAGAGCTGTGCAATATCACCAGTAAACTGAACATTGATAGAGCTGTGCAATATCACCAGTAAACTGAACATTGATAGAGCTGTGCAATATCACCAGTAAACTGAACATTGATAGAGATGTGCAATATCACCAGTAAACTGAACATTGATAGAGCTGTGCAATATCACCAGTAAACTGAACATTGATAGAGCTGTGCAATAT
The DNA here is from genome assembly GCF_003918875.1 of Haliotis rubra. Classification (NCBI taxonomy): domain Eukaryota; kingdom Metazoa; phylum Mollusca; class Gastropoda; order Lepetellida; family Haliotidae; genus Haliotis; species Haliotis rubra. The sequence continues at coordinate 493,842 of NW_025767420.1, forward strand.
CACCAGTAAACTGAACATTGATAGAGAGCTGTGCAATATCACCAGTAAACTGAACATTGATAGAGCTGTACAATATCACCAGTAAACTGAACATTGATAGAGCTGTGCAATATCACCAGTAAACTGAACATTGATAGAGCTGTGCAATATCACCAGTAAACTGAACATTGATAGAGCTGTGCAATATCACCAGTAAACTGAACATTGATAGAGCTGTGCAATATCACCAGTAAACTGAACATTGATAGAGCTGTGCAATATCAACTGAACCATATAAACTGAACATTGATAGAGCTGTGCAATATCACCAGTAAACTGAACATTTATAGAGCTGTGCAATAACACCAGTAAACTTAACATTGATAGAGCTGTGCAATATCACCAGTAAACTGAACATTGATAGAGCTGTACAATATCACCAGTAAACTGAACATTGATAGAGCTGTGCAATATCACCAGTAAACTGAACATTGATAGAGCTGTGCAATATCACCAGTAAACTGAACATTGATAGAGCTGTGCAATATCACCAGTAAACTGAACATTGATAGAGCTGTGCAATATCACCAGTAAACTGAACATTGATAGAGCTGTGCAATATCACCAGTAAACTGAACATTGATAGAGCTGTGCAATATCACCAGTAAACTGAACATTGATAGAGCTGTGCAATATCACCAGTAAACTGAACATTGATAGAGCTGTGCAATATCACCAGTAAACTGAACATTGATAGAGCTGTGCAATATCACCAGTAAACTGAACATTGATATAGAGCTGTGCAATATCACCAGTAAACTGAACATTGATAGAGCTGTGCAATATCACCAGTAAACTGAACATTGATAGAGCTGTGCAATATCACCAGTAAACTGAACATTGATAGAGCTGTGCAATATCACCAGTAAACTGAACATTGATAGAGCTGTGCAATATCACCAGTAAACTGAACATTGATAGAGCTGTGCAATATCACCAGTAAACTGAACATTGATACAGATGTGCAATATCACCAGTAAACTGAACATTGATAGAGCTGTGCAATATCACCAGTAAACTGAACATTGATAGAGCTGTGCAATATCACCAGTAAACTGAACATTGATAGAGCTGTGCAATATCACCAGTAAACTGAACATTGATAGAGCTGTGCAATAATATAAACTGAACATTGATAGAACTGAACATATCACCATAAACTGAACATTGATACAGAGCTGTGCAATATCACCAGTAAACTGAACATTGATAGAGCTGTGCAATATCACCAGTAAACTGAACATTGATAGAGCTGTGCAATATCACCAGTAAACTGAACATTGATAGAGCTGTGCAATATCACCAGTAAACTGAACATTGATAGAGCTGTGCAATATCACCAGTAAACTGAACATTGATAGAGCTGTGCAATATCACCAGTAAACTGAACATTGATAGAGCTGTGCAATATCACCAGTAAACTGAACATTGATAGAGCTGTGCAATATCACCAGTAAACTGAACATTGATAGAGCTGTGCAATATCACCAGTAAACTGAACATTGATAGAGCTGTGCAATATCACCAGTAAACTGAACATTGATAGAGCTGTGCAATATCACCAGTAAACTGAACATTGATAGAGCTGTGCAATATCACCAGTAAACTGAACATTGATAGAGCTGTGCAATATCACCAGTAAACTGAACATTGATAGAGCTGTGCAATATCACCAGTAAACTGAACATTGATAGAGCTGTGCAATATCACCAGTAAACTGAACATTGATAGAGCTGTGCAATATCACCAGTAAACTGAACATTGATAGAGCTGTGCAATATCACCAGTAAACTGAACATTGATAGAGATGCAATAGCCAGTAAACTGAACATTGATAGAGCTGTGCAATATCACCAGTAAACTGAACATTGATAGAGCTGTGCAATATCACCAGTAAACTGAACATTGATAGAGCTGTGCAATATCACCAGTAAACTGAACATTGATAGAGCTGTGCAATATCACCAGTAAACTGAACATTGATAGAGCTGTGCAATATCACCAGTAAACTGAACATTGATAGAGCTGTGCAATATCACCAGTAAACTGAACATTGATAGAGCTGTACAATATCACCAGTAAACTGAACATTGATAGAGCTGTGCAATATCACCAGTAAACTGAACATTGATAGAGCTGTGCAATATCACCAGTAAACTGAACATTGATAGAGCTGTGCAATATCACCAGTAAACTGAACATTGATAGAGCTGTGCAATATCACCAGTAAACTGAACATTGATAGAGGCTGTGCAATATCACCAGTAAACTGAACATTGATAGAGCTGTGCAATATCACCAGTAAACTGAACATTGATAGAGCTGTGCAATATCACCAGTAAACTGAACATTGATAGAGCTGTGCAATATCACCAGTAAACTGAACATTGATAGAGCTGTGCAATATCACCAGTAAACTGAACATTGATAGAGCTGTGCAATATCACCAGTAAACTGAACATTGATAGAGCTGTGCAATATCACCAGTAAACTGAACATTGATAGAGCTGTGCAATATCACCAGTAAACTGAACACATTGAGCTGTACAATATCACCAGTAAACTGAACATTGATAGAGCTGTGCAATATCACCAGTAAACTGAACATTGATAGAGCTGTGCAATATCACCAGTAAACTGAACATTGATAGAGCTGTGCAATATCACCAGTAAACTGAACATTGATAGAGCTGTGCAATATCACCAGTAAACTGAACATTGATAGAGCTGTGCAATATCACCAGTAAACTGAACATTGATAGAGCTGTGCAATATCACCAGTAAACTGAACATTGATAGAGCTGTGCAATATCACCAGTAAACTGAACATTGATAGAGCTGCAATATCACCAGTAAACTGAACATTGATAGAGCTGTGCAATATCACCAGTAAACTGAACATTGATAGAGCTGTGCAATATCACCAGTAAACTGAACATTGATAGAGCTGTGCAATATCACCAGTAAACTGAACATTGATAGAGCTGTGCAATATCACCAGTAAACTGAACATTGATAGAGCTGTGCAATATCACCAGTAAACTGAACATTGATAGAGCTGTGCAATATCACCAGTAAACTGAACATTGATAGAGCTGTGCAATATCACCAGTAAACTGAACATTGATAGAGCTGTGCAATATCACCAGTAAACTGAACATTGATAGAGCTGTGCAATATCACCAGTAAACTGAACATTGATAGAGCTGTGCAATATCACCAGTAAACTGAACATTGATAGAGCTGTGCAATATCACCAGTAAACTGAACATTGATAGAGCTGTGCAATATCACCAGTAAACTGAACATTGATAGAGCTGTGCAATATCACCAGTAAACTGAACATTGATAGAGCTGTGCAATATCACCAGTAAACTGAACATTGATAGAGGCTGTGCAATATCACCAGTAAACTGAACATTGATAGAGCTGTGCAATATCACCAGTAAACTGAACATTGATAGAGCTGTGCAATATCACCAGTAAACTGAACATTGATAGAGCTGTACAATATCACCAGTAAACTGAACATTGATAGAGCTGTGCAATATCACCAGTAAACTGAACATTGATAGAGCTGTGCAATATCACCAGTAAACTGAACATTGATAGAGCTGTGCAATATCACCAGTAAACTGAACATTGATAGAGCTGTGCAATATCACCAGTAAACTGAACATTGATAGAGCTGTGCAATATCACCAGTAAACTGAACATTGATAGAGCTGTGCAATATCACCAGTAAACTGAACATTGATAGAGCTGTGCAATATCACCAGTAAACTGAACATTGATAGAGCTGTGCAATATCACCAGTAAACTGAACATTGATAGAGCTGTGCAATATCACCAGTAAACTGAACATTGATAGAGCTGTGCAATATCACCAGTAAACTGAACATTGATAGAGCTGTGCAATATCACCAGTAAACTGAACATTGATAGAGCTGTACAATATCACCAGTAAACTGAACATTGATAGAGCTGTGCAATATCACCAGTAAACTGAACATTGATAGAGCTGTGCAATATCACCAGTAAACTGAACATTGATAGAGCTGTGCAATATCACCAGTAAACTGAACATTGATAGAGCTGTGCAATATCACCAGTAAACTGAACATTGATAGAGCTGTGCAATATCACCAGTAAACTGAACATTGATAGAGCTGTGCAATATCACCAGTAAACTGAACATTGATAGAGCTGCAATATCACCAGTAAACTGAACATTGATAGAGCTGTGCAATATCACCAGTAAACTGAACATTGATAGAGCTGTGCAATATCACCAGTAAACTGAACATTGATAGAGCTGTGCAATATCACCAGTAAACTGAACATTGATAGAGCTGTGCAATATCACCAGTAAACTGAACATTGATAGAGCTGTGCAATATCACCAGTAAACTGAACATTGATATGAGCTGTGCAATATCACCAGTAAACTGAACATTGATAGCTGTACAATAGCAGTAAACTGTGCAATATCACCAGTAAACTGAACATTGATAGAGCTGTGCAATATCACCAGTAAACTGAACATTGATAGAGCTGTGCAATATCACCAGTAAACTGAACATTGATAGAGATGTGCAATATCACCAGTAAACTGAACATTGATAGAGCTGTACAATATCACCAGTAAACTGAACATTGATAGAGCTGTGCAATATCACCAGTAAACTGAACATTGATAGAGCTGTGCAATATCACCAGTAAACTGAACATTGATAGAGCTGTACAATATCACCAGTAAACTGAACATTGATAGAGCTGTGCAATATCACCAGTAAACTGAACATTGATAGAGCTGTGCAATATCACCAGTAAACTGAACATTGATAGAGCTGTGCAATATCACCAGTAAACTGAACATTGATACAGATGTGCAATATCACCAGTAAACTGAACATTGATAGAGAGCTGTGCAATATCACCAGTAAACTGAACATTGATAGAGCTGTGCAATATCACCAGTAAACTGAACATTGATAGAGCTGTGCAATATCACCAGTAAACTGAACATTGATAGAGCTGTGCAATATCACCATAAACTGAACATTGATAGAGCTGTGCAATATCACCAGTAAACTGAACATTGATAGAGCTGTGCAATATCACCAGTAAACTGAACATTGATAGAGCTGTGCAATATCACCAGTAAACTGAACATTGATAGAGCTGTGCAATATCACCAGTAAACTGAACATTGATAGAGCTGTGCAATATCACCAGTAAACTGAACATTGATAGAGCTGTGCAATATCACCAGTAAACTGAACATTGATAGAGCTGTGCAATATCACCAGTAAACTGAACATTGATAGAGGCTGTGCAATATCACCAGTAAACTGAACATTGATAGTGCAATATCACCAGTAAACTGAAATATCACCAGTAAACTGAACATTGATAGAGCTGTGCAATATCACCAGTAAACTGAACATTGATAGAGCTGTGCAATATCACCAGTAAACTGAACATTGATAGAGCTGTGCAATATCACCAGTAAACTGAACATTGATAGAGCTGTGCAATATCACCAGTAAACTGAACATTGATAGAGCTGTGCAATATCACCAGTAAACTGAACATTGATAGAGCTGTGCAATATCACCAGTAAACTGAACATTGATAGAGCTGTGCAATATCACCAGTAAACTGAACATTGATAGAGCTGTGCAATATCACCAGTAAACTGAACATTGATAGAGCTGTGCAATATCACCAGTAAACTGAACATTGATAGAGCTGTGCAATATCACCAGTAAACTGAACATTGATAGAGCTGTGCAATATCACCAGTAAACTGAACATTGATAGAGCTGTGCAATATCACCAGTAAACTGAACATTGATAGAGCTGTGCAATATCACCAGTAAACTGAACATTGATAGAGCTGTGCAATATCACCAGTAAACTGAACATTGATAGAGCTGTGCAATATCACCAGTAAACTGAACATTGATAGAGCTGTGCAATATCACCAGTAAACTGAACATTGATAGAGCTGTGCAATATCACCAGTAAACTGAACATTGATAGAGCTGTGCAATATCACCAGTAAACTGAACATTGATAGAGCTGTGCAATATCACCAGTAAACTGAACATTGATAGAGGCTGTGCAATATCACCAGTAAACTGAACATTGATAGAGCTGTGCAATATCACCAGTAAACTGAACATTGATAGAGCTGTGCAATATCACCAGTAAACTGAACATTGATAGAGCTGTGCAATATCACCAGTAAACTGAACATTGATAGAGGCTGTGCAATATCACCAGTAAACTGAACATTGATAGAGCTGTGCAATATCACCAGTAAACTGAACATTGATAGAGCTGTGCAATATCACCAGTAAACTGAACATTGATAGAGCTGTGCAATATCACTTGATACGATAATGGAAGTAAACTGAACATTGATAGAGCTGTGCAATATCACCAGTAAACTGAACATTGATAGAGCTGTGCAATATCACCAGTAAACTGAACATTGATAGAGCTGTGCAATATCACCAGTAAACTGAACATTGATAGAGCTGTGCAATATCACCAGTAAACTGAACATTGATAGAGCTGTGCAATATCACCAGTAAACTGAACATTGATAGAGCTGTGCAATATCACCAGTAAACTGAACATTGATAGAGCTGTGCAATATCACCAGTAAACTGAACATTGATAGAGCTGTGCAATATCACCAGTAAACTGAACATTGATAGAGCTGTGCAATATCACCAGTAAACTGAACATTGATAGAGCTGTGCAATATCACCAGTAAACTGAACATTGATAGAGCTGTGCAATATCACCAGTAAACTGAACATTGATAGAGCTGTGCAATATCACCAGTAAACTGAACATTGATAGAGCTGTGCAATATCACCAGTAAACTGAACATTGATAGAGCTGTGCAATATCACCAGTAAACTGAACATTGACAGAGCTGTGCAATATCACCAGTAAACTGAACATTGATAGAGCTGTGCAATATCACCAGTAAACTGAACATTGATAGAGCTGTGCAATATCACCAGTAAACTGAACATTGATAGAGCTGTGCAATATCACCAGTAAACTGAACATTGATAGAGCTGTGCAATATCACCAGTAAACTGAACATTGATAGAGCTGTGCAATATCACCAGTAAACTGAACATTGATAGAGCTGTGCAATATCACCAGTAAACTGAACATTGATAGAGCTGTGCAATATCACCAGTAAACTGAACATTGATAGAGCTGTGCAATATCACCAGTAAACTGAACATTGATAGAGCTGTGCAATATCACCAGTAAACTGAACATTGATAGAGCTGTGCAATATCACCAGTAAACTGAACATTGATAGAGCTGTGCAATATCACCAGTAAACTGAACATTGATAGAGCTGTGCAATATCATAAACTGAACATTGATAGAGCTGTGCAATATCACCAGTAAACTGAACATTGATAGAGCTGTGCAATATCACCAGTAAACTGAACATTGATAGAGCTGTGCAATATCACCAGTAAACTGAACATTGATAGAGCTGTGCAATATCACCAGTAAACTGAACATTGATAGAGCTGTGCAATATCACCAGTAAACTGAACATTGATAGAGCTGTGCAATATCACCAGTAAACTGAACATTGATAGAGCTGTGCAATATCACCAGTAAACTGAACATTGATAGAGCTGTGCAATATCACCAGTAAACTGAACATTGATAGAGCTGTGCAATATCACCAGTAAACTGAACATTGATAGAGCTGTGCAATAACATTGACCAGTAAACTGAACATGAACATTGATAGAGCTGTGCAATATCACCAGTAAACTGAACATTGATAGAGCTGTGCAACATCACCAGTAATATATAGAGCTGTGCAATATCACCAGTAAACTGAACATTGATAGAGCTGTGCAATATCACCAGTAAACTGAACTGAACATTGATAGAGCTGTGCAATATCACCAGTAAACTGAACATTGATAGAGCTGTGCAATATCACCAGTAAACTGAACATTGATAGAGCTGTGCAATATCACCAGTAAACTGAACATTGATAGAGCTGTGCAATATCACCAGTAAACTGAACATTGATAGAGCTGTGCAATATCACCAGTAAACTGAACATTGATAGAGCTGTGCAATATCACCAGTAAACTGAACATTGATAGAGCTGTGCAATATCACCATTGATAAAGTAAACTGAACATTGATAGAGCTGCTGCAATATCACCAGTAAACTGAACATTGATAGAGCAGCTATCACCAGTAAACCATTGAAACTGAACATTGATTGATAGAGCTGTGCAATATCACCAGTAAACTGAACATTGACAGAGCTGTGCAATATCACCAGTAAACTGAACATTGATAGAGCTGTGCAATATCACCAGTAAACTGAACATTGATAGAGCTGTGCAATATCACCAGTAAACTGAACATTGATAGAGCTGTGCAATATCACCAGTAAACTGAACATTGATAGAGCTGTGCAATATCACCAGTAAACTGAACATTGATAGAGCTGTGCAATATCACCAGTAAACTGAACATTGATAGAGCTGTGCAATATCACCAGTAAACTGAACATTGATAGAGCTGTGCAATATCACCAGTAAACTGAACATTGATAGAGCTGTGCAATATCACCAGTAAACTGAACATTGATAGAGCTGTGCAATATCACCAGTAAACTGAACATTGATAGAGCTGTGCAATATCACCAGTAAACTGAACATTGATAGAGCTGTGCAATATCACCAGTAAACTGAACATTGATAGAGCTGTGCAATATCACCAGTAAACTGAACATTGATAGAGCTGTGCAATATCACCAGTAAACTGAACATTGATAGAGCTGTGCAATATCACCATGATCACATCAGTAAACTGAACATTGATAGAGCTGTGCAATATCACCAGTAAACTGAACATTGATAGAGCTGTGCAATATCACCAGTAAACTGAACATTGATAGAGCTGTGCAATATCACTAGTAAACTGAACATTGATAGAGTTGTGCAATATCACCAGTAAACTGAACATTGATACAGATGTGCAATATCACCAGTAAACTGAACATTGATAGAGCTGTACAATATCAACAGTAAACTGAACATTGATACAGATGTGCAATATCACCAGTAAACTGAACATTGATATAGCTGTGCAATATCACCAGTAAACTGAACATTGATAGAGCTGTACAATATCACCAGTAAACTGAACATTGATAGAGCTGTACAATATCACCAGTAAACTGAACATTGATAGAGCTGTGCAATATCACCAGTAAACTGAACATTGATAGAGCTGTGCAATATCACCAGTAAACTGAACATTGATAGAGCTGTGCAATATCACCAGTAAACTGAACATTGATAGAGCTGTGCAAGATTACCAGTAAACTGAACATCGACAGAGCTGTGCAATATCACCAGTAAACTGAACATTGATAGAGCTGTGCAATATCACCAGTAAACTGAACATCGACAGAGCTGTGCAATATCACCAGTAAACTGAACATTGATAGAGCTGTACAATATCACCAGTAAACTGAACATCGACAGAGCTGTGCAATATCACCAGTAAACTGAACATTGATACAGATGTGCATTATCACCAGTAAACTGAACATTGATAGAGCTGTACAATATCACCAGTAAACTGAACATTGATACAGATGTGCAATATCACCAGTAAACTGAACATTGATATAGCTGTGCAATATCACCAGTAAAGTGAACATCGATAGAGCTGTACAATATCACCAGTAAACTGAACATTGACAGAGCTGTACAATATCACCAGTACACTGAACATTGATAGAGCTGTACAATATCACCAGTAAACTGAACATTGATACAGATGTGCAATATCACCAGTAAACTGAACATCGATAGAGCTGTGCAATATCACCAGTAAACTGAACATTGATACAGATGTGCAATATCACCAGTAAACTGAACACTGACAATGCTGTGCAATATCACCAGTAAACTGAACATTGACAGAGCTGTACAATATCACCATTAAACTGAACATTGATACAGATGTGCAATATCACCAGTAAACTGAACATTGACAGAGCTGTGCAATATCACCAGTAAACTGAACATTGATAGAGCTGTGCAATATCACCAGTAAACTTAACATTGATAGAGCTGTGCAATATCACCAGTAAACTGAACATTGATAGAGCTGTGCAATATCACTAGTAAACTGAACATTGATAGAGCTGTACAATATCACCAGGAAACTGAACATTGATAGAGCTGTGCAATATCACCAGTAAACTGAACATTGATAGAGCTGTGCAATATCACCAGTAAACTGAACATTGATAGAGCTGTGCAATATCACCAGTAAACTGAACATCGACAGAGCTGTGCAATAACACCAGTAAACTCAACATTGATAGAGCTGTGCAATATCACCAGTAAACTCAACATTGATAGAGCTGTGCAATATCACCAGTAAACTGAACATTGATAGAGCTGTGCAATATCACCAGTAAACTGAACATCGACAGAGCTGTGCAATATCACCAGTAAACTGAACATTCATAGAGCTGTACAATATCAACAGTAAACTGAACATTGATAGAGCTGTACAATATCACCAGTAAACTGAACATTGATAGAGCTGTGCAATATCACCAGTAAACTGAACATTGATAGAGCTGTACAATATCACCAGTAAACTGAACATTGATACAGATGTGCAATATCACCAGTAAACTGAACATTGATATAGGTGTGCAATATCACCAGTAAAGTGAACATCAATAGAGCTGTACAATATCACCAGTAAACTGAACATTGATAGAGCTGTACAATATCACCAGTAAACTGAACATTGATACAGATGTGCAATATCACCAGTAAACTGAACATTGATACAGATGTGCAATATCACCAGTAAACTGAACATTGATACAGATGTGCAATATCACTAGTAAACTGAACATTGATACAGATGTGCAATATCACCAGTAAACTGAACATTGACAGAGCTGTACAATATCACCAGTAAACTGAACATTGATAGAGCTGTGCAATATCACCAGTAAACTGAACATTGATAGAGCTGTGCAATATCACCAGTAAACTGAACATTGATAGAGCTGTGCAATATCACCAGTAAACTGGTTTATTATGAAAGCATATTTTTCCGTCTACCTGATTGGTCTAGAGGTGGTCACGTGACCGTCAACAGAGAAGGATATTGACTCCAACCCAGGTCCGACCAAAAGTCATATTGACTTGAGTTACCAAGAATAGATTTTGACGTCAAGCTATGATGTCATTCTATTGTTTACATGTCACAGTATTGTTGACATAACGTTATTGGTTTGTAGCGAAAATAAAATTACTTTTCTTGACTAAATGGACATGTTTTGGTTTTTAGAAGCTTTTTTCGGTGATTACATAATAAAACAATTATGGACTGGTGAAATTGACCTCATCCCAAGTCTATAATTGTACAATATACCAGTACAGTATCTCGCAATATGATTATTGTGATATGGTTCAGATTCTGTAATATAGTTAGCTCCCTTTGAATTATCTGCCCTTGATTTCCATCGCAATAAAATGTGCTCTAAAAGTGCCAAATATAGATTATAAATATATTTTATTTCTGTTGATTTCATGTCACATTTTACAAGTGGAAGTGTCTTTATAAGTTGTTCCAAAAATGCCAAATATTCTACCGAATGCTTTAAGTTTTGAGGGTTTGAATGGTTTCATGTGACGTTTTTGAGGAATAAGTGGCCTCAAAAGGACCAATCTTTTAAGAAAAGCAAGATTTATGGATATCTACTTCTTGTTGTGAATAACACGACATTTCAGAGTGTATGCTTGCTCCTTCATCAGGTAATGAAGGAGCAAGCATACACTCTGAAATGTCGAGCTATTCACAATAAAGAAGTTGACATCCATAAATCTTGCATTTTTTATGCATTCCACATCTACAATAAGTAAACAGTAAGGTAATCAACAAGCGTGCATAGTGAAATTTCAATTCCACACGTGCAACTTGCATACCTGGCTGTTCCACCAGCAAGTAGTGCCGCCTCGTAAGAAATAACGAAAAGTAAAAACAAAATAATGATCGTTTATTAAACAACATTTTTATTCGTGTGTCTAAAATTATGAGACAAATGTCAGAGTTGGTCTGTCAATTTCATGTGACTGTGCAAAATTTGGTTTTGTTGCATTTATTAGATTTTGTGTTAATGAGAAATTCATCAGTCTCAAATAAAATCAGTCTGTAAATGCCCTGAAAGATGTGACCAATCTTTTATTTGGACTTACTAGTACAGGTTCTCAGGCTCTGAGTGACCATTTATTTGTTTAACAGAACCGTAGCCTAAATTCTTGGATAACCTTGATTCGTGGATCGCGGTAATTATCATGCTATCTTGTAAATTAAAGGGGCACTGATCCAGAGCAATTTCCATGGACTGGTTGCTTTTTTTTCCTGGTTATTACCGGGATGATATCCCATAATTCTTGACTAGGTAGCGATCTCTGCTACGACACCCCGTGAGCGCAATTGGTAGGTATAAGGGCATATCCTTACATTGATCAACAAAGGTTAAAATAAAGTTTCGTCTTGGAAATAAATGGAAAATGTAGTTTGTTTGTTTTAAACATATTTTATTTATTCAAATATGTTAAAAACAAACAAACTACATTTTCCATTACATGCCGGGGGGATAATAATTGATATATTTATTATAGGGAATAAACCACTATACCCAAAAAAATGTAAATAAAAGGGGCGTTAACTTACCTTGAATTTTGAATATAAACGTTAAAAACATTAAATAAATAACACATGAAATGAGGGCGTGGTGGGCGAACTGGCTGAAGTGCCAGGCTAGTGATCCAGTGAGCTTGAGGTGACGGGATCGAGCCCACCTGTGACCGGGTGTAAAAACCTTGGAGTCAACTTTGTGTGCAGGCTCTTTCAGTGAGATATGACCAGATGGTGGCCACATGAATATGTGCAAACACCTAGTTGCGGGTACAGCAACGTGCAGTAAACTTGGACAAAGTACTGTGACTATGTGTCCCAGTCCACCCAGCTGTGAATGGGTACCTCGTAAGGATGGGAAAGCCACACAACTCGGTGCGCCTAGTGGCTGCAAGAGTTGTTTGATCCCCAGGGAGTTGAGATTGATATCCAGTGATCGAGGGAAAAACAAAACAAAGAGCCTTTGAGCAGCTGAGATGGATATCGGCGCTATATAAATGTTAGTATGTATGTATGTATGAAGAAATAGTGACTGGTTTTGAAGTTCTACTCCGGAAAAGAGCACAACACCCAATTTCAGTCAAAGTAACTTGTTGCCAACTTGTTGGAAATGAAATAAATATTTTATTCAGAATTCCAAAACTAACAAAATGCACCAGCACACCACCAGATCTATCTATGTGCCAAGTTTGGTGAAGAAATAGTGAATGGTTTTGAAGTTCTGCTTCGGAAAAGACGAATGTGCCCGGACGGACGGACGGAAGGTCGTAATCTACAAAGGTGACTGCAATTGTGGACACTCATACATAGGAGAAACATCCAGGCCCATCAACACCAGAATCAAGGAACATCAGACATCAACCATAAAATCGGACCAGAAATCAGCCATATCAGACCACATAGCAACTCATCCCCATCACCAAATCAACTGGACCGACTTCACCATCCTCGCTACAAACCAACCAGACTTTACCAAACGCAAGATAACTGAAGGAATTAACATCAGACAATACCGACCACTGCTTAATAGAGAACAAGGCGACTTTATCTCCACTGCATACGATGAGCTCATCAATCAACCCTAGCCTCTTGCATAAACATTACTGAGTAGTATGTTCACTGGGGGTACAAGATCACTTTTGCCAAGGGCCTCTGTAAAGCTTTATTTCATAAATAAAGCCTTTATCAGGCCCAGATCTCTTCCCCCAGTGTATATACCACTTTTGAATCCCCCAACCAACTTCCTGGTCACTATGACCGCGAACCAACACTTTCCTGGCCACGGGCCGCCCAGGCCTTAGTATCATGTTGACCTCGATGAAACAGTTTAATGTGAATCGCCTATGATCTCTTTGGTCTTCGTAATGAAGGCTTGCCAGGCTTGTTGTACCCCTTGTTCTATGTACTTTTTTTTCTCGTCTTTGCTGATGACAGTGCTCTTACGAGACTTGGACCGGATCTCTTGTTTCATCTCGTGGTACTTGGTGAGTTCAGAGAGGACCAAACGAAACTCCTCCTCGGAGACTTTACAGTCAGTGGAGATGTGGTCGCTTGCAAACTTAAACACCAACCCCGCCAACCCTGACACCCCAGCTGTTATTTCGATGCCTAGTACTATAGGTGCGGCTACGACGGTGGCCAACAACCCGACATCTACCGCTCCTAATCCCATGCTGGTATCAATCCCATCCACGACATTGAAAGCTTTATGGTACTTCTTGCATAATGCTGTCCGTTTGTCGCGGTCTTGTTCTAGTTGGCGTTTTATGTCACATAACTGTCTCAAGCGGAACCCGTCTAGGGTTTCCAGTGTCTTCGCTACTTCTTCTATAGTTTGGCATGAAATGCATGTGGACCCGTTTTTTTGCAAATATCTCTTCATCCAATGATCCAATCGATCTCAAACTGTGCAAGTGGATGTTTTGTCAGACAACCTAATCACATTGTAAATCACCGATTTTATGCATTTGTATTAAAGAATCTGTCTATGTAACTGTCAACAAAATAAACAGCAGAACGCAGACTGCTTGCAGAAGGAGGGAGCCAATGACCTGTAACAGCGGCAGTGTTGGGTCATAAAGGTCAACGTTCGTCAATGTAGGTCAGCTATGCACGTGACAGGTCATGAATAGGGTAAGGTGGGTGCCAACTGTTAACCATCATACGGAGTTTGTTTCTCTGAGTTGTTCAACATTAACCACAAAACCCATTAGTGAGAATTATTCTGTAGGTTAAAATCTTTAAATTTGTAATGTTAATGTCATATTTTGTTTACGCAGTACCTAAGTGGAAATGCATTTAAAGAACACAGAAAGTATATTTACACTAAATCATTAATCGGACCACCTATGGTTAGAACTCAACAACTGTTAAAGCCCCGTTCCCTCGGACACAAGCACACACGATCATGCACACTCATTGAAGAAAAGATAGAATGAAGACAAAAGTGTTATGTTTTGATGTCGTTCACATTCCAAATTAAGCAATGCATTTCTAATTGCTTTTAGCATATAGATAGTTAATATTTATATTTTCATGATAATTTTATGTGAAATGAGTGTTTCATGTTACACTATAAGTCGTTGGAATTAGTCAGTGCTGTCATTGTTAAAAGAAGTTATATTTCTTTGAGCATATCTGCCTGGATACTATTATTATCTGTAAATATAATAACAGAATAAAACTTCATCAAGTTCACTCCATTCTTCCACAGAGGAGTCATCAGTGTCCAGACGAATGACAACTGGATTAACTGTTTGCTCCTTCAAGCCATCTTTGAGACAGTACTCTTTCTCCACCTTCTTGACATGTTTAACACATGCATGCCAGCATGCAATGTCAATGTCACATATAGCAGTGGTTGACAATGTGCTTGACATCATTCAACTTGAATGATTGATTTTTCCGGGCCACTGTACTTTTAAGGTCTCCCCAGATAAGTTCGATTGGGTTGAGATCACAGTGGTACGGTGGTAATCTCAAGACCTTATGGCCGTGTTGGCGTAGCATGTTGTCAATGTTATATGTGGGTGGAGGTTTGTTAGGTTTAATCAAAGAGTACAACTGTGGTTGAGTGGCCTTAATTGAAAATTGTATATTGTTATTTGTTAGCCATGGCTGCATATCTGACTTCTTTGTATTGGAAGTTGGGCACCTATTGTTTGGATCTCGAACACTGTGATAGGATCTATATAAAGGACTCAATTCCTTTGCTTTGTTTGACTGCGTTCCTGTTTGTTTTTCTGCAGTTTCTGAATTTTCCGGTTGGATCAACCTTCAGTTCCTGGTGATCTATAGCCCATTTCTATATTGTATTGTCCTCATTTGAAATCAACTTTTAGACATAGATGCTAGTTTTAGTTCTTGATACTGTGATATACTAGTTGGAGTTTACTGTATTTCGATGACAGTTTTCTTCTTATGATTCTCATGTATATATGGTGAATTTATCAACTTGTTTTAGTCACAATATGGCTGAAATATTGCCGATGTGACTTTAAATTTTGACTAACTCACTCACTCACTGAATTTTTCGTTTGTGTCAGCAGCATTCCATAAGCGCCGAATTGCGGCGACTACTTTTCACAGCAAACTAACATCTATTTCCTTAGGAATTCTATCACGAAAACGCTGTAATGGACACTGCAGTTGGTGTTCAAAGAAACAGTATAAGTAAAGGTATTGGATGTGTGTGTGTGTGTGTGTGTGTGTGTGTGTGTGTGTGTGTGTGTGTGTGTGTGTGTGTGTGTGTGTGTGTGTGTGTGTGTGTGTGTGTGTGTGTGTGTGTGTGTGTGTGTGTGTGTGTGTTTTGGAGGAGAGTCTTCAGACCGTCAGCATTGCACAGGAGGCACCAGGAAGCAATCCTAGTTAGGTCTTCAGATGAAAGTCCGGAAGACCTACTGTTAATATCCAAATATGTTTCACAGATTAAGTAGAAAAATGCAGCAGAGAGGGTTCGGGTGATTTTGGCACAGTCAGGCTGGTAAGACTCATCATCAGCTCAGGGCCCTTGCTCCCTCTACACGCAACCCAGACAGCGAGTGGGACTTCTCCCAGGAAATGCTGCCTAGGCGAACCCACAAAGAACTTTCCGGAGAATATAAAGACTCCCCAACACTGCAGCCTTCTGCATTAACGAGAGTGTCAGAAGGGCTGTGCTCAGTAGGGCTGTCTCCTGGTGGAGAACCCAGGCACTTTCCTGATCCGCGTCAAGAGATCAGGAGCTACCAAACCAAAGGCACCGAGAACAGTGGGGAATCAGACAAAAGTGTACTTGGGATGAGAGTGAGACATTTCAAAGGCGAGGTCTGCATACTTAGCATGCTTTTCCTGAATCTTGCCAATCACACTGCTGACAGAAAATTCTATGATATAAATATATTCATTGGCTTTATCAAAAAGGACAAGATCAGGTTTGTTAGCTAGAATTCTTCTCAGGTTGTATATGGGCCTACTCCACAGAAGTTTGAAAGCATCATTTTCCATGACACCCTGGACATGTTCAGGGTCATACCATGGATGGACCTCAGAGTCAAAGCCACAGGCATGTCGGAGACGGTAGTAAAAGCAACAAACCATGCCATCATGTCATTTAAGATATGCTGTTTGTGCCAAAGAAGGGCATCCACTGACAAGATGTTGGACCGTCTCTGTAAATTCATTACACAGTCGACAGTTCATGTTAATATTTTGTTTAAGAATCACATTTAGGCGACTGCGAGTGGGAAGTGACTGGTCCTGGGCAGCAAAAAGAAAGCCTTCAGTTTCACATTTAAGACCAGCTGACTTTATCCAGGCGAAGGAGTCAGTTGGATTACTTCTCTGTTCCACCCACTGCATGTACACATGATGCAATGGTTTCTCAGAAAGCTTTTCTCTGTTCAATTTTTGATACATGAACAGTTCCACATATATTTGCGGTCTGCAAAAACCTCCAAGGCAAAATTGCATTAAACTTGTGCTAAAGTCATGCTGGGGTTTTGAAAATAGCAAGCCAACACCAACAAGAGGTTCTACACGTAAACAAAGAGGCGAATCCAGGCTGACACCACCTTCACCACATAGGTGGGTAACAAAAAGTATTTTCACTTTATCAGCATGAACAAATCTTGATCCTTTAGCACTGGCAGGCTATAATAGTTTCAGTGTTTCACATTATGTTTTCCCAGAAGAACAATAATGTTGAGCAAGACTAAATGTTTTTTAATACCATGAACACAAGAAGGAATGTGTCACGCCAGTCTTGATAGATAAATACCTTCACTGCACTTACCATGGACAATGGTGATCCATTTTCATAACGCACTGACCACATCTTCTACAGTGATGAGCACGCTGAGGGCGCTTTCTGTTACACACTCGGCAATATGTCCAGTGCTCATTTTCTGAAAACAAAGTGACATTTGTATGAGACAACATATTTGTCCTGAACAATACCCCTCCAAATCAATTCGGGTAACTGTTAATAGACATTGTCAAGAAAACAATGGATCTATTCTGTTTGTTTCTGAGACTCCACTTTTTTTAGTGAGATGAATGAGACTGTGTTTTGTTGAGTTTTGTTGATTTAAGTAAGTGAAAGTGGACATATGATATGCGACGATATCATTGTCTTGCATGTCGGTGATTCCAGCAGTACATCCACTGCCATTGCGGGGGATATTCCCTCTGGCCTGGTAGGACTAGCTATTGATGTAGTGGTTTTGAACGGTAGTCGGGTGGGGGTAAAGGAGAGATAGGATTAATGCAGTAGTAGGTTAGATATATAGATATGTTATGATATAGTAAATTTTTGTTGGGTATTTTTATATCATGTAGGTAGTGTGGGTTGGGGGAGAAATTAGCCATAGGAGTGAAGCAGGACGTATAGAATTTAGGTATAACGTAGGGAAGGGTTCCTGAGTGTGAAGGAAAGCTATTTTGTTGGGTTTTGTTATTATTTTGTTGTTTCCTTGTTTTCTTGTCACTGGCTGCCTATTATTGGCCTCTCTCAAAATGTGAGTTATCTCCCTTCCTATTTACTCCGGCGCGAAACACCAACAACTTCCAGGACGTACTTAGCAACAATGGCATCTGTTGATACGTTGCTTGGTGACCGAGAGATAGAGGTCATGAAAGTTACAGAGCTGAAAGCGTACCTCCGCGATCATGGCCAATATGTTACTGGTAAGAAGTCTGAGCTTGTTGAGAGGGCGAAAGGGGTAAGCAGACTTTGTTATCCAACAAATGCAAGTGCGACAAAGCTTGCAAATCTACCGACTCGACCACTTCATGACAAGTTGATAACACCCCTAGGCGAGAGTATTCCTGATCCGCAGAATCTCACAGTCTGGATACGGGACACTAGTGCCATTCCTGATTTTTCAGAGACTGAAGTCTATAACTACTTTGTTCTCACCATGAACGTGAAGCCACAGCATAAGTCTTTCGTATATTTTGAAGACAGACATGTTCATTCACTTCAGACGTATGTAGCCATGTTATCGTGCGATGCAAAGTCATACCATCACTGCCTACGAGCAACAAGAAAGAATGCCCAGACCACATTGCATGGATTTGTTTGTCAAAGGTTACAGGCAAGATTCACTCTGCAGACTGCACTTGTGCAGCTGGGTAAGTGGTCCTTCTTTGTCTTTTTCTTATTTACCTTATATTTCTGCTCCCTCCATAAAGAGATTTCTTCAGCCACACCCCACCAGGAGATATAAATTTCAAGGCAAGCAAACCTTAACAGTGCCCAGGATATGTGTAACATATAATGAGTACTCATAAGCATGAGAATTCATTTCTTAGTAAATAGTATGAAGAAAAGATTTCAAATTATCATGATGTAAACAAAATTTGAGATTTGTTCCTAATTTATTTTTTTTATATATACATATTTCAGGGCTGGTGAGGCTTGCAATCACATTGCAGCACTGTGCCACTGTTTAGTTGATGTGACAACAAGGAGGAAAGCTGGTACTACATCATGCACATCCCAACCATGCAAGGGGAATAACCCATGCAAGAGGAAACTTAGTCCAAAAAGATCACAAGATGTTAATTTTAGAAAGTCATCTTCTGTTCTACATGAAAGGGAAGCAGTGATAGAAAATTGTTCAAATTCAGAGAAGTGTGATAAGATTGGTAATGAAAAAGCAGCTTACATTAAACCCATTGTCAACTGTCAGAGATTTAAACAGAAACTTGAAAGTAAGAATTCCAATGCTGCCTGGTTAAAGTTTTATGCAGGCACTTCTACGCCATCAAACATGAAACCCTCTCTGCCTCCCCTTCATAACATTTCCTTTTCATATTATGACCATGTAGATCTTCATTCCACTAATTGTCAGCAAAAAATGCAGGTATTATTTGATTGTATGCATGTGTCAGAGGAAGATGCCCACTGTATCGAGACATTAACAAGAGGTCAGCATAAAACGACTTATGGTTAGCTGCCAGAAGTGAAAGACCTACTTCTTCTAAATTTGGAGATGTTGTGTTGATGCGCAGTGACACAAAGCCAGATAATCTTCTTAAAGATATTTGTGGCTACAGAGACATTTCTGATGTTACTTTTTGTAAATGGGGAACCAGTCATGAACCTGCAGCACGCAAGGTCTATCAAACAGCAAACAAGAACTGTGTCTGTGTGGAACAATGTGGTCTTATTGTTAATCCAAAGTATCCACATCTTGGTGCTAGCCCTGATGGTTTGATACAGACTGATGATGGACATACTGGTGGTGTTCTTGAGATACAGTGTCCTGCAGGCTGTGACTGGAAATGGATGGAGCCCTAGGAGTGTGCCAAGGATCCTAGATTCTACTGTTCTCTAGATGAGAATGACCGTGTTCGTCTTAAAAGGTCTCATAGATATTATTACCAAATTCAGGGTCAAATGGCTATTACTGAAAGACTGTGGTGTGATTTCATGATTTGGACTTTGAATGGGTGGACTGTTGACAGAATCAGATTTGATGAAAAAGTCTGGAATGACATGCTGCCCCAGTTGAACAAATATTACCTGACTAATGTAATTCCAGAATTATTCTCAAGAAGAGTGAAAAGGGGCATTCCACTGTATAATTAAATAAGATTTCAAGTGTTCCTATAAATGTATCAGTGATTGCCTGTGCTGACCAGTTCACATTCATTGTTGAAACAGTATGGCAATGTTTAATGAAAAAGAGTTCATGCTTGCTTGAAAAGTGTTTGAATACACAAGGTGAAAATGACAAGTGCATATTTCTAGAATGTTTGCCTAAAGTTCTCAAAAGAGTGTTTGAATTCAATGTAGCATGAGCAGAATACCAATCCACTGAGTAGGTTCAAGTGCTTGAATATAACCAAATATAAATATTTTTTCCTATTGTACATTTACAGTGAAAGCAAGTACCATGAAATCACTTACACTATGAGACAAGAAACAGACTTGTCTGTAACTAAATTGCTTCATCCCTTGTATTTAAGTGCTTAATTCTGCATGCTAAATGTTCTTAAAATCTTTTGCCATCTTATTTGATGGCTTATAATAATTATCAGCTTTGAAGATCAATTAGTAGTGTTTTTAAATATGTATATATAACAAAAACACAAACAGATCACTAAAATTATTTTATTGAACTGATCACTCTGTGCAGATCAATACTGACTCACTTTCAACAACATGGATAGCTGTTTAACAGCTAGAGAGATAATATACATTACAGTTTAAAATTATATGTGGTTATTACTTATGGAACTTCCTGAACCATTCAGTGCTACAGTGTCAAGTGAAATCTTTCTTGTAGTATTGAGGCCTCCGTCCCAGTATATATGTTGTAAAGACAAACGTTAATAATATGAAACATCACAATTTGGTATTTGCATATGGATACCTAGAGCATCACTCAAACCTGCCACAACTGAAAAGGCACTACAAAGTAGTTTTGATAAATTATCTCCCTTTAAGGTTAACTGTTCACAGTTCACATCCTTTCATAACTGGTGCATTGTATAATAAAAATAAAGAAAGGCACATTTTCAAGCACACTATTATTTCAGTATTTAACACATTTGTCAATATTACATTTGTTGAATGACATTCTCTACCAATAAAGCTACAAATTTGTCAGCTTTATAGTACACACAATGTTCTAATGGCATTCACATTCTACAGATAAAGCAAAAAAATTGTTTTTTTTGTAAAAAATGTAAATGTTCTTATTGACAATATATACCTGTGTGTCGTACATATGATGGACAATGCGGATGTTGCGTAAAACAACTTACCTGACACTGCATTCAGACAATGTGTCAAGACAGGAATTAATATATTTGTGAATGTAAATAAATATGTAATTTTCTGAGTAAAATTGATATTTTATACTTATCCTGACTCATGCTTTTTGCTTGTCTTCTTCTTCTTTGCGAACATAGTGGAACACTTGTATCTCCCAATTGAAGTTCCCTTCAATGTAAAATCACTAATTAGTACTCACCCTGAGTTATCTTACCCCTCGCAAGCGCGGGAACGAGGGCGCCACCTCTCACCATGTGCCTCACTCTCTCCTTTGTAGCGAGCCAAACACTTGAATTTACAGGGAAATCCAAAGTGTTATGTGGGGAGGACGGGAGGGCTTACCTCATGAGTCAGGATAAGTATAAAATATCAATTTTACTCAGAAAATTACATATTTTTCCTTATCCTGACTCATGCTTTTTGCTTGTAGAATCCAACGGCTATGGAGGTGGGATTATATAATACTTTGGATTTGGATAATTAGTGATTAGAATTGTAAAAACTGTAATAACCCTATGGGAACTTCATAAAGGCACTGAACTGATGAATTCCTGCTGCTAAGTTATCAGCTGCCATATATGGGTTATTACAATATAACTATACAATATACATGTTATGATAAAGTATATACAACTTAGTACAAAACTTAAGACTCGTAGACTTAAGTAGTTAATGTGATAGTATAAACTATAGTTAATATACTTTTATGCAGTAACCAAAGTACTAAGTTTAAGATATGTATAAACTTAAGCTATATGAATATAGTACTGAGCTTAAATTAGAATTTAACTTAAGCTAAATAATAGCAATAAACTCAGTAGAGTTTGTTAGCTAATGTATGTATAAATGTGACCATATTACTGAGCTTAAGATATGATGAACTTAAGCTAAATATAGTAGCAAAACTTCTAGAGTTGTAAGCTAATATATAATATGATATAATAACATAGTACTGAGCTTAAGATAATAGATTGAACTTAAGCAAAATATATATATAGCATGTAGCTATTTAGTACTGATCTCTGATAAGTATAAATCTGAAAGATTGACTTATCTTCTCCTGGGAACTGTCAACTGTTGAGCGAGGACCATGGGACCGAAATGGTGGATACCTGAGACGTCCTTAGTGGTAATATCTCTCAGATAGTGGTTGGCAAACACCATATCGGATCTCCAGAAACAGCCCTCCATTATGGTATTCAACGAGCAGTTACCGTGTAGAGCGAGTGTTGATGCTAGTGCTCTAATTTCATGGGGATTAGCCGCTCTTGGAGGGTCGAGTCCTGCAACCTTGTAGGCACGTAGTATGACAGTTCTGATCCAAATTGAGATAGTGGTACGTGAGACTTCCGTCTGGCGTAGATAGAGGGATAAATAATCTCTTGAATTTTCCTCTCCTCTGTTTGGATCGGTGGAGATATATTTTCAGTGCTCTTACTGGACATAGTGATAGATCCATCGTATCCTGAGGTCCAAAGAATGGATGAGAGAGCTGGGACGTGGAATAATCTGTCTGGTTGACCTGGCAATTGGTTCTTAGCTATAAAATCCCAGCGTAGTCCCAGGTGTCCGATGTTATGAATATCATCAAAGCGTGTTCTCTCGTAATCCAAGGCGTGAATCTCCGACATCCTGGCAGCCGTGGCAAGGGCTAGCAGGAACAAAGTTTTCTGGGTCAGTGATTCAAACGAAGTAGATTCTAACGGTTCATAACCCTCACTAGTGAGGTGTTGGAGCACTATATTTAGATCCCAAGCTGGAGCTTGAAACTTCCGCTTGTGATCCTCCAATCGGAATGCTCGTAGCAAAGCGAGTAACTCTGGGGTCTTTGTTAACTTGACGCCCGTTCTCATAGTTATGACAGAACTTAAAGCTGCAAGATAAGTGGACAAAGTTGAGCCTTTTAGATTCTTAGTTTGTCGTAGATAACATAAATAGTCCGCCACTTGAGGATGGGTAGCATATCTGGCTGTAAATCCTTTCTTTGCAGCATAAATGGTGAAACTGTGCCATTTGTCATCGTATAAGTTGCGAGTAGAATGTCGCAGTGCAAGCGTGACAGCTTTTGCCGCTGTGGCTGAATAACCTCTCTTATTCAGGCATGCCTTGATACAATCCAAACGTGAAGTTGGAATACTTCTGGTTTCCCGTGCACTTGTTTGGTGTGTGGATGTATCAATAGATTCGAGCGTTCTGGAAGTTGTAGAATTGGTTGACCGATTTCTTGAATAAGATTTGGAAACCATGTTTTCGCTGGCCAGTAGGGCGCGACCAAAATGAGAATGAGGCTCTGCGTTAGGCTGATTTTCCGTAAGACTTGTGGGATTAACGCTGGAGGCGGGAAAGCGTACGCGTTGAGTCCCTCCCACGATATGCTTAGTGCGTCCGTTGCCCATGCTAGTGGGTCTGGAACTGGCGATACGAATGTTGTCAGTTGTTTGTTGAATCGAGTGGCGAATAGGTCTACTAGTGGAGATCCTATTTCCATGATTATTTGAGTGAATATCTCTGTGTGGAGCATCCATTCCTGTGTGAATCATCAACTGAGTGTTCTGTAGTAGGTTGCTCCAGTGATTTATGGCGTTAATGACTGCTTGCATCTCTAGCATATTTATGTGATATTTGCTTTCTGGTTTGCTCCATAGGCCTGACGCTGTCTTGTAAGCAAGGTGGGCTCCCCAACCTTGTAGTGACGCGTCTACGTACAGATGTGTTTCCGATTCCGGCTCTAATAAGGAGACGCCATCGCAAACATTCAATCTCTTGGTCCACCAGATTAGATGAGGTTTGACATGATCTGGTAGACTGAATGGTAGGGGGTCCTCGAGATGCGCATTGATGAGGACTTGTAACGGACGTAATTGAAGCCTGCCCCTGACTGTCAAGTCTTGGGCTGAAGTGAGTAGTCCCAATAGAATTTGCCACTGTCGTAGTGGTAGCGGAGAGAGTAAGGCTTGTGGGATTAACTGTTGGATCTTGATCCATCTGTCCTCGGGACTACTATCACGATTCTGGGCTGTAAGAAATCGTATTCCTAGAAATTGCAGATCTTGGCGTTGGTTCTAGGTCCGACTTGAGTAGATTTACTAACCATCCTAGTTGTGTTAGTAACTTGATTATAAAGTTCAGCTGTAGTCTGAGGCGCTGTGGATCTGGATCCACTTGTATCCCGTCGTCTAGGTAAAATGCGCCATGAAGACCTTGACGATGTAGGTATCGACAATAGGTTTAGTCACTCTTGTGAATAACCAAGGGGCCGATGAGATTCGAAGGAAGTACTTTCCATTGGTAGTGTTTCCCGTCTAGGATAAATCTTAGATATTTCCTTGAATTGCGATGAATCGAATGTGTAGATATGCATCTTGCAGATCTATGCTGGCCATGTAATCTTTGGGACGAATTAAGTGCGAAGTTGCGGTAAGTGTATCATGCAAACAGCTGGCGGTTTGCTTAGATGGTCTCTGTTGAAGATGCTCATGTTGTATATGAGACCGAAACTTTTCCCTGGAATTCTTCTTGGGCACTAGGAAAACTGGGGAGTAGAAACCTGGTATGATGTTTCGCTGATCCAGAACTTCTAAGGCCTGTTTGCTTAGTAGAGTAGCTACTGCTTCTCTTAACATAGGTAGTTGAGCCGGTAGAAAGTCGAACCTTGGAGGGGTGACTGTTAACGGAGAGTGTGGCCTTGAGTTGTATTTGATATCCGTGGTGTAGGATGTTGGATACATAAGGATCTTGTAGTAGTCCCCAGTTTTCCCAGTGCAGCTGAAGGCGTCCACCCACTTGGGAAGGTTGTACTGGAGCGGCTGGGGTGGAAGACTCCAGTCGTTCGAACCTGAATATCATCGTCTAAATCCATGAAACCTCTGGATGATCTGCCTCTTGTTGATCCTCCTCTGAAATTGCTGTATGGGCGACGAAAAGATTCCCTGGGACCTTTTGCTGTAGCCAATTTCTTGTCACGTGCTTTCTGTAGTCCAGAGAATTTAGACTTGCCAGAGTATCTCAAGGATGATTGTTTGATGACGTTCGCTAACGTATCCATGGACTTGATCATAAGCACCTCTCTAGAGTCCTTAGACACCTCTTTGGAGACCTTGTCTATGTTACCACCAAAGAGTAGGGGCGATGACCATGGGGCAGCGTAGAGTGATTCCGTAAATTGATTATTCCAATTGCAGGAGGCTAGTAGACCCTGTCGACGAGCCATGGTAGTAGCTTCCGTAAGTGCAGACAAGTGATTAGTCAAGAACTGCTGGTCTCTTTTCTGCATGAGTAGAGCCGAGTAAATCATTCTATCTTCCTCCTCTGTAGAATCTTTGAACTTGGTGATGAGAGTTTCATTAACCGTTCTAGATCTATTCAATCCAAAAAACATTCTCCTAGAAATGGTATCCAACTGGGCTAATTTGCGATCGTCTATTCTGTAATCCCTAGACGTGGAATCACTGATTAACTTGAAGTTGTCATCAATCTCTTGGGCCTTAAAAAAGGAGTCCATATTGTGACCTGCAAATTTCTTGGCGTTGAAAATGGGAAAATGTGTTGATTGAAATTTTGTAGATTTGGTAAAGGCTGTATCCAGATTAGCTGGAACCGTTGCTATCGGGTCAATAGGAGGTAAGGTGATAGTGTCCGCATCATCTTCCTTCATCAAATAAGTATGAGCTGAGTTCTCGTTCTTAGACGGGGAAGCAAGTTCTAATCCATTCACCATCCAATATCTAATTTCTGCATCAGAGAAAATAATACCTTCTTCCTCTTCTGACGTAGGATCACATGTAATAGAGTGAGGTGGAGTCCTAGATTTGTTAGAAGATCGACGAGAAGATTGTGGTGAACAGACTGACGAGTGGCTAGTATAGGGAGACCTTGGAGGAGACTTCCTCGGTGGCTGGTGGCTTCAAGTGAAGCTCTCGATGAATCCCTTCTAGATCTTCTGGGTGAAGATGCCTTTGAGCCACTTAACCTTCGTGTGTGGCGTTCGGGAAGGTATCGAGTCAGAGTCCGAATCATTATATGAGAGCCTGCTTAAGTGAACGACCTCTGTGTTCTACAGGGTGTGAGCTCGGTGAAGCACTTCTCCTCCGCGAAGCCCTTCGCAACTGTTGAGGCTCTGGATCTTTCGTGGAGGTGGCCTGAGTTGCTCTTCGTGAGGGCTTCGCTACGGGCTGGGTTGCCCTTCGTGGAGGCGCGTTTGGGGGCTCTAGGGCCCTACGCGAAGCCAAGGCGGGCTCTAGGGCCCTGTATGACTTATTATGGGTTGGGCTCTGGGGCCCGCCGCTCTGAGGCCTCTGTAAACCGTATCGGTCTTCCATCAACTGCATGATTTGGTGAACCAGGTCGTCTGGGACGGTCTGCGCTGATGTAGAGGGTGACCTCTCTGTGGTAGTGATGGGACCCTCAGTTATGATCTCCGGTGACAGCGTAGGCATCTCTGGTTGCGTGTTGATCTGCGCTGAAGTGACGGTAGCCGATACTGGTCGTTTCCTATGACGTGCATCTGGAATGATAATCGGAATGTCATCATCATATAAACACAATTCTGAAACAGGTAAAATGTCTGAAGCAAAGTTTTTAGTAGTCTTCCCTTTAGACGAAGCTGTAGACCTGGGGGTTCGGAGCGTACGTTGAGACGACGTGGAGGCTCTTCTAGTCTTAGGCTGTGATGATGGAACGTCCTGGGAAGCAGGTCGCTTCTTGGATAAAGCGGACTGCGTCCCACGCTTATCCCCTACAGGCGGAACACCAGACGGTAGAGGGTCATCCGCTAACAGTTGACAGGGTATATCTGACTCTGACCTATTAGCCATGACTGAAGCTTGTTTCCGAGATCTATCTGCCTCCCGTCTCACGACGGAATTTAAATAATTATCAAAGGCAGAATTAGACAAATAAATACATAATTTGCAGCGTGAAACAATATAGCATGGAGTTATGCAGCTAAAGCATATTAAATGCGTATGGCAGCAGTGCGTAAATTAGAAACAATGCAGATTTTTTCATTGACGTAAACTGCTGAGCAAACACGGCGGACCGTGCATAAAGCAGCAGAAACACGAATAAATATCAATGCATGTTGAATAAGGATACTAGTTACACCTCTATAGATGAATATAAGAGGTACTAAACTAAATATAAATAAGGATATAGTGTGTAGGGAGACACAGGTGCTCTCACGTCCAGCTCACTGGGCAAAGAAGGAGAGAGTGAGGCACATGGTGAGAGGTGGCGCCCTCGTTCCCGCGCTTGCGAAGGGAAAGATAACTCAGGGTGAGTACTAATTAGTGATTTTACATTGAAGGGAACTTCAATTGGGAGATACAATTGTTCCACTATGTTCGCAAAGAAGAAGAAGACAAGCAAAAAGCATGAGTCAGGATAAGGAAAAATGTAGAATCTCCGTTGTTTTTTTTTTAATTATTAGCAACAGTGATCATCTACTGATCAATAATGATCACTGAGCAGTGATGCTTTTTATCTATACCTATCTATAAGTTCTGTTAGACACCTACTCACAACCAACACCTGACCTAACAAGTTAGTTAATAGTAGTAGTTAATCCAGTTGCAGTGGAGTGAGTACAGCTAACAGAACAGGGCTTGAGGTAATAATTAGTAGCTTGTAATAACAGGGGGTTACCTGACCTTTATCAAAATATTCTAAAAGCGTTTCAAAGAGACCAAAGTGAAAAATGTCTGAAAAATATGTTGCAGGCCTAATGAAGGTCTAAAAAGGCTGACTATGTCAAACAAACTAAAATAATTCACAAAGTCATTATGTTTAAGTTTTTAAGTCTTCTAACATTTCAAGAAATAATCTTCAAATCATTGAAGTTACATGTACTCTGGCCTTGGCCACACCCGAACAAATTCATTCAAATTTATATCATTTAAGAACAAGAGGTGGTTGCAAATTTGTCAAACAAACACATATATGCCATATTTTTGTTACCTGGGAAGCCATTGTGATGGGAATAGTACCTGTATGCGATCGCGAAAGTTTTAATTCGTTCCATTTGCCGCTCAACATGAATCCTCAAACTGGCAATTTTCTTGGTTACATTCACCTCATGTTGAGTCATTTGTTGCTTTTTAGTTTTAAATGGGGGAATGATGAGATCAATACCTCTAGGTGTAGTTAAATCAGAGATGAGAAAACCTTTGTCTGCCATGATAGCATCACCTTCCGCACACAATTCAACAAGGCCACTAAGTTTGGTGATCTGTTTGTCACTGATACTACCACAATACAAATCTGAAGAAAATGTTACAACACCAGCTGGACTTATCCCAATCAAAGCCTTGTAGGTCATATGTGACTTATAGTCACTGTATAAAAGTGACTGTAGCTGAAGTGAACTAGGTGTCTCTGTCCATATCTCTGTGCAATCTACGACAACTCTAGTGGTTGGGTAATTTGTACTAAATGAATCTGGCATTGTTGCATTAACATTCTCCCTTGGCCATTGCACCAAAAACGAGAGTTGAACATACAAATAGTCAAACCACTTGTTGCAGAGTCTGCCGCATGTTGCACGTGAAATTCTAAATCTGTATGCCAAATCATCTAGTAACAGTCCTAATCTCAATCTCATTAGAATCATGAAAAATTCATCTATCTGCCTCAAAGCATGTGGTCTCCCACCATCAGATGTGTCAGAGTAAACCTGCTCATCATCATACATTTCATCAAACAAAGCCTCAAATGTTGACGAATCTGCAACTCCAGTGTAGAACATAACACTTTCATCAGAGCACCTGATATCCTCATAGGTCAATGTTGGTTTGTCAACTTGAATACCAACACTGTGCATCAATGAATCATATGTTTGAGTGCTTGCATTGCAATAGATAATTTCATTGTCAAATGTCTGAGTTCCAGCTGATGTAACAGGTTCCGAAAATGTTTGGGTACATTTATTCACAGAGAGACTGGTCAACATTTGGGAACCACAGTAGTCATGGTGACTAAGGGAACGTTCAAGTCTTGATAAAAGTCCTGCAGGTGAATCTGATTTCTCTGCTGACACATCACACATACTTGTATCCTCCATATGCAAAGCAATCTCATTAACATCATCAATATCCATGTTCTCACCAAGACCACGATCCAAATCGGTCTCACATGTAGTTCCACGGACAAGATGGGACACATTTTGAAAAGATAAAATGATCACCAATCAACTGTCATTTTTTGGGAAATGTATGCAGTAATCAGGGGAAAATGTCAACTAATTTTCCAGAATTTAAAAATAATAATGACATGAAGGAATTAAAACCGTTTTTTGCAATGCTAATGTTTGGATGGATTCATTGAAAGGTATAAGGTTACCATACTTACCAATATTGTTCTAATAACATGCACGTAATTATTTCATATTTCATTTGGAATTCACATTAATAAAGTCAAATTTATCTCAATTCTTGATCTGTATGTGTACTAGTCTACATGATACGATACGACTAACCTCCTAAGCCTTGCTTTATCACTTTGGTGGATAATACGAAATACCATCTGCTTTTAAACTAAATTTTTTCGCAAACAATCTTACCGAAAGTTTGAAAGTCTTCTTTGGGAAAACAGTTGGCAAAGGATGAAGCTTACCCGGTCCCTCCCCGCTGTAAAAGTGTTCCGAGCATAATCTGGTGCTGTCATTTCTTGTGTATTTGAAGTTGGAAGGGACAAGCTTGCATCTTTGAATCCAAACCCTTCTCAGTCGTATATCTGCAGGGAATCTGTGCATAGTGATCTTCCGGCCATTCGCAAATTTCTTACAATGATTACTACAAATACAACAGTATCGCTGTTTTGACGGCATTCTTGACATTTGCCGCACTGGCACGACACTTCTCGGAAGTAGATACGCGTTGACCAGCACATGCGCATTATGTTTTTAATAGCGGTCGCCAAGGACAGATAACTCATGTTTTGAGAGAGGGCAATAGTGCAGGGGCTTATGTAGTAAATATGCTTTCTGTGAAAAGTGCATGTTGATTTTGGGAACCACTGATAATTGTAATCAGTATCAGTATTGCATATGGTTTCAGAAAAAACATGGTTCCATTATTTTCTGATGATTATAAGTGTCATTCTGGGGTAACTGTACATTGGTACCCACAATTGAGGCATGTAGTATATCAAATTGTACCTTGTGATGGGTGTTTTGCAACTACCATTATATATCATGAATCTCAATAATATATGTATGCATAATAATTACTATGATTATAATTACCTCTGCCAAAACCGAAAGTTTGTTGCAGAAGGTATGTAATCAACCTTGTTTGTGTGTGTATTTATGTGTAAGCAACTTTACTCAAAAACTTCTATATGGATTTCAATGAAACTTTCTGGGTATGTCCCCAGGGCAAATCTATTAGATGTTGAAGAAAGTACACTCTTCAAAAAAGAAACTCAAAAGCAAAATATCATTGAAAAATTTGGTCTTACTCAATTATTTGTAAATCAACAAAAATAAACGGTACAGCATTGAAATTATGTAGACCAATGCATTGGTATTTCATGCACATTTCCCAACAATGACAGTCATTATAGTCATTACTGCTGTCCACAAGGTGGCGTTGATGTTACTTCCTTGTATGAAAACCTCTCACTGCTAGACCTGCATGACACCTAGTAGTATAGGGAATGATAGTTCTTTGACAGGACCTCTAAAACTGATATTTTTTTGCGAACTCCCGCCCCTGCCTGAGTGAAAAATATGGATGGATGATGGCGGACCATCATTCATCGTCCACGAATAGTTTCTGAAATATTCACTTTTTAGTGAGCATGTATTTAGTGAGTATAGGGAATGATAGTTCTTTGACAGGACCTCTAAAACTGATATTTTTTTGCGAACTCCCGGCCCTGCCTGAGTGAAAAATATGGATGGATGATGGCGGACCATCATTCATCGTCCACGAATAGTTTATGAAATATTCACTTTTTAGTGAGCATGTATTTAGTGAGTATAGGGAATGATAGTTCTTTGACAGGACCTCTAAAACTGATACTTTTTTGCGAACTCCCGGCCCTGCCTGAGTGAAAAATATGGATGGATGATGGCGGACCATCATTCATCGTCCACGAATAGTTTATGAAATATTCACTTTTTAGTGAGCATGGGTTATTCTGGTGAAAGGCTAACTATCCAACATATAGGTGCCTACGTTTGTTAACGGGGTTTGGCATCTCCGACCGCCAGGCAGTCGTTCTGTGTGCTGTGTAAACGGCTCGGGTAAAGACCTCGGACTCCGATCAGTGATGAGCAATCAACCTGCCCCTGTAATACACGGCCGGCTGTCTCGCTCGCCAAGTGTACGGCTCGGGTAAAGACCTCTGACTCCGATCAGTGATGAGCAATTCCCCTGCCCCTGTAATACATGGTCAGCTGTACCTTGGGTTTTCGTTTTCTGCTATCTGCCTCGTGTTCACCCGGCTAATACATATACCTCACGCTGACCCGGTTCAGTAGTTTTTTCTCTCTTTTCTCGTGATGTGGTACGGATGATTCGGTGGTGATAGATTTCATTTTGATGGCTTCGCGGGTCTCCTGCCCACGAATTGAGTGAGTTCGTTGTTGATGGCCGCCAACACGTGAGGCAAACATGTAACCCATTCCGCCGATCATTTCTCGGGAGTGATTAAATATCAAGCATACTGATGGCGGAATAGCCGCTCAGAAAGGTGCGATTGAATTTCTTGACGATGGCTTGGCTACGATGTGCTCCTGCTATACCGCGTCTGACTGGGACTTTGTGCTTCACCCGGCCAGCAGCTGCGACATGGCACCCATGAACTCGCGTCCTGGGTTGACTTGCAGCTTGGCAGGCCAGGTTAAGCGACTGCTTTTGTATATGCATTCAAGTGCTTTTGGGACTTCGGTCAAATCTTTCATCGTCAACGGTTCAGCCTCTTTGTAGCGACTGGCGACATCCATGACGGTCAGGGCATACTTGTATGTTTTATGTCTCACCCTATCGTGCGGTAGAAACAAGATGTCAGCTTGATGCACTCAATTCGGTATCGAAATATCAAATTTTCTTCTCGGGATCTACAGGGGCCCCGGCAGGTAGACTTGCCACAAGGCTTGTTTTTTAAGCCAAGCTTTAGCGACGTCTTCGGAGACTCTGGCGGCTTTGGCGAGTTTCGGGATGGCACCCGCGCCCTTCCAGTATCCGCATGGGCTGTAGTAAATTTTCTCCATATTAGATTATTGTTTTATTATTATTTAATACGCATAAGTTGTTACTCCTTCGTCCGAAATCTATTTTTTCGTGTCCATGGGAGACAGCAACGAAAAAGTTGAGTATCATCTGTGTACTGGCCTAAATCATATTCTTGCCCATTCAAAGCTATACCTTTAATGTCCTTATTTTGCCTAATCATACAACCCAGATATTCAGCCACAAATAAGAAAAGGCAGGGGGATATGGGATAGCCTTGTCTACAACCACATTCATTATAGAACGGTGAAGATAAATGGCCATTTTGTATGACATAAGAGCTGGTCTTGATGTTAGGGCGTTACTGAAGGTCTTGGATGCTGTTGGTGGATTGATATCGCTCTGACAGTCAGAAGATTGTCCTAACATGAACTTTAAAATGATTGGCTACCCTCTGAGCAGTCTGGCCAAGTTGCAATAGTCCCAAGGCTTGGTTCCTCTGACCTCTCATAAGTCATGGCATGGTGATTGTGTCAAAACAAGAATGATTTCAGGCAAGTTTGGGACTCGCATTCATTGGTAGGGTTGTCACGATATGCTTGTGCATTTTCATGAACCTTTTAATGCGTCTGCCTTTTTAGGTGTGCGTTTTAGGTATGCTTTCACATCAGAAAACACACTGATGTTGGCAATAACTGTCAATTTGGATTGAAAAACATGTTAACAAAACCGTACAATCATAATATAATACACCATCATGTAAGAAAAGAAATTTGCATTCGGTTTTGAAAGGTGACGTTTCTTTTGCAGTTCAGTATTTTTCACTTAATTCTTTGATGAAAGATTTTGGCAACTCAAGTGAGCATTCCTCCCTTGCACCAAACATTCATCAAACCTGTTTATAACCCAATCATAGAATGATTAATTACACCAGATATGAGTATTGCCAAATAAGAACCAATGACTGCTGCATGTAGACATCCTTGACACCCTTCTGGGATGAACGCTATTGACTTATTTTGCAGTATGAGTGCTGTGACGAATAATTAATACTTGTATTATACGTCCGTAACTGATCATCAAAGGAGACTGTATTTAGGCCCAAACTGGTGATTTTGGCAACATAGATACTTACCATGTTTATGAAATGATGAGCAAAACTGATCATGAACAATTCTGAGATAAAAAGATCATCCTATCCTGTCATGGCTCGGCAAACAACACTTACGGGGCAAATTGCATTGCTATTTAATATTTACTGATCTGACTGACTATATACACTATAATGAAAAGTAATATTTACCATAGATGCTGGATGTTGGAATTCTTCCGGGATTTAGAGTTGATACTCTTATAAGAGATGTCAGACACAACAAGGAGATGGACATAAACACTGAAAGCACATAAAAGATAATAATGTACTACTGAAAGGCAGAATGAATTTGATGAATTGCAAGACAAAATTGTTCACATGTTCATTTAAAAATTCATAGAATGTCCCTCCATTATCCTAAAATTACACATAGATACTTGAATGGTCTTGGAATCTTGATACCTAACATTTCAGGGGATATATCATAGCTCAAACATAATGATATTTACTGTCTCATTACTATTTCCTCACTGATTGATTATACAGTCCTTATCTAATATTTTTTCTATTCACATTTTAGAGCTTCAAACTTGTGCACATACACTGGAATGTGCAAAGTAGTGAACAGGCTTGTTAATTCAGTTACTGTTTCATATCATGGGTAATGACACAAGTAACTTCCTAAGGTATCACTTATATCGGTATCACAGTCATAGGAAGTTCACTTATTTTGGTAAAATTGGTATCTTAATGAAAACTTGTGTAGTATTCCACATGTATTCAGTGACTGACAATACTAGTGTTGTGGCTGTACAAAGACATCTGGACATCCAATTATAAGTCAAACGAGAAGTACCTTTAACAAACTTTGACAGACCAATATAATAACTAACTCCCCTAGCTCTATGCCCTTTCTGTAACAGGGGAAGCAGGAAATAAAAATTATCAATTATAAAAAAATATATATAATAACTAACAACTGGTAAAAAAACACAAGAAAGCAGCTCATTTACACTAATTACTAGTTTCAACCTGTCGACTACTCTTTAATAGATTTTGACAAAATTCTCTATTTAGAATATGGAAACTGAACAAAAAACATTCAGAAGTGTGTGATTGACATGACATGATCTGACATGACTTGAATGTGTGATGTCCTCTGATCATTGTTCTCATGTAAACAAAGATCTAATTTTCAGTCGCAAAGTATACCGTGAGGCAAGTCAATCTATGACCGGCTTTCCATTATTTTTGACCTGAAACCCTTTCCTGTATCCCTTGGAATGAGACTGCTTGTTTCTGCTGTCCTGTCGGAGATTCACTGACCAGAACTTCTTCAGTAGGCATCAGCAGGCTAGGTCCCTGTGGGGCACGTGCTGATAAGGATTACTCTGTTGAAGTCTGAGTTGCAATGAGGAAGCCAGTGTTAGAGCCCTGTGGAACTCTTATCTTTCAACGCCTCTTAACATTTCCCATTGAATAGCCGATTCGCCAAGGGCTGAATAGAATCTCCTGCAATATTAATCATAATGGTTGCAGTATCATCTGTGGCACCAGTTTCATCAGGTGAAGGCAGCTTCTTCCCGAATTCCCAAGACAAACCAATAGTTTAATCCCTGAATATTGTTAATAAGCAAAGCAGAACTTTTTCATCAAAATCCCTGATTCTCCCTTCCATGATGAATGTATTTTTACTTCAAAACTTTGAAATCTACTATGATGTGAAGGTGATTTGACTGGTAAGTCACTGTTGTTAGTTACACAAGAATCCTTGGTGATCTCAGGCTGTAAGGATGACTGTGGTAACTTGTACTTCATTCCAGTGTTGAAGAGAAGATCCTCTGGCCACTGAATTTCTGTGACAAAGTCCATGTTGCATAATGATTACTCCCTAAGTGTCTGTACACAATGACTGGTCCATGGGCAACGTGCGTCTGTGTAGGCCAAAACCAACATGGAGTAAAGTGTTCGTCTCCCACCACAGTTTCATGTTATCTGAGTCTTCCTAGGACATCTCCAGACATGACATATAACTTAACATGGTGTCAGAAGTGAGTACGCCTGACAAACAAACTTTACAAATTGTTGTGCATTACTGACTGAATATCTTTTTGATTGAAAGAGCAGAGACGCACGTGGTTCAGTGTCACCTAATTTCGATAGTGGAGAGCATGCGATGTTTTGTGTGACAATATTGAATCTGTGACTAATGGAGTTTCTGTGAATCGGATTATATTGCTAGTCGTGAGTAATATATGGATAAGCGAAACTACTGCTACTACTACTCAATCATGGCTGATGAAAGTGGAAATATTCCTTCACCACAAGTGATACATGTACCTATGAACATTCCTTTGCCTCCTAAGCTTAATCTGAAGGGTGATTTGATGAGAAATTTCATAAAGTTCAAACGAATGTGGGGAAACTATGAGCTTGCTTCTCGAACAAAGACAGATTCTGATGAATGCAGATCAGCTACACTGTTAACTTGTATTGATTCTGAAACTCTAGACATATTGGATGGGTTGCAGTTCGACAGTGAAAATGATAGGAGGAAAGTTGAGAAAATATTGGACAAACTAGAAGCGTACTGCATTGGCAAGACCAATGAAACATGGGAACGGTTCAATTTCAACAAGCGGAATCAAGAACACTTTGAATCTGTTGATACTTATGTAACAACACTTAGGACTCTAGCTGAAACATGCAATTATGGAACGCTTGAAGATAGTCTCATCAGGGATCGAATGGTGATGGGCATTTGTGATAACTCCACTCGCAAGAGACTGCTGCAGTCTTCGAACCTATCACTGAAAGATTGTATTGACATCTGTAGGTCCCATGAGAGAGCAGCTGCTAGACTAAAATCTCTATCAAACACTGAGGATGTGCAAGCTATCAGTAAAACTAGAGGTTACAAAAAACCCAAAGGAAAGGAAACTAAACCTGGATTGACTACCAGAAGTGATCAGTCTCTACAGTGCAAATTTTGTGGGACGAGTCATGTGTTCGGCAGGAAGGAATGTCCAGCATGGGGAAGAATTTGCAACAAATGTAAACGACCAAATCATTTTGCTTATGTGTGCCAGTCAAGTCAAGCCAATGTTCAACTACTGAGTGATGAGGATACTGAGGATGAATATATTTTATCAGTGGATGTTGAAAATGTGAACAGATTTCAATTACATGGTGAAAGTCAACAGTATTTACGGAAGATTTTTGCTGTCCTCCTCATCAAGGAAACTGAGGTCAAATTTCAGTTAGATTGTGGATCTACTGTCAATGTGTTGCCAGAGACTATCTACGCTAATGTGTTTCAGGATCCCCACCTGAAAAAGTTGGAAACACAGGTCAATGCTACTCTTCGAATGTACAATGGAGTGAAATCTCAAACTGTTGGCAAGTGTGAAGTGACTGTCAAAAATCCCAGGAATGAGGGTGAATACACCATTGAATTCTTGATAATGAGGGACAGAGGCTCACCACCAATACTTGGTGCAATAGCTGTTCAACAAATGCAGCTAATCACTGTGAACTTTGAGAACATTTTCCAGATCTCAGGTAGTGGAGATGTTTCTACAGAGTTAGCAACATCGGACCTGATGGACATAATCCATCGTTACAAGGATGTATTTGAGGGAGAGGGCACACTTGATGGTTTGTTGCGTTTTGAAGTAGATGAGACTGTGACACCAGTCCAGCTACCATGTCGTAAGGTTCCACTTGCCTTACAACAGAAACTCAAGGCTGAACTTGAAAGACTGGCTGATCTGAAGATCATCACCCCTGTGAATGTTCCTACTGACTGGATCTCTGCCCTTGTTGTGGTCAAGAAACAGGGTAGTGACAAGATAAGGATTTGCATAGATCCTAAACCACTGAATCAAGCTCTCAAGACGAATCATTATCCAATAAAGACAATTGATGACATTCTGCCGGAATTATCAAACGCTAAGTGCTTTACTTTAGCAGATGCTAAAAATGGATTTTGGCATATCCAACTGGAGGAGGAAAGCAGTTTCTTGACAACATTTGAAACACCTTGTGGCCGTTACCGTTGGCTACGAATGCCATTCGGGTTGTCACCAGCACCTGAGGAGTTTCAGCGCCGTTTGAATGAGGCAACATGTGGCTTGGATGGAGTACGTGCTGTACATGATGATGTTCTGATCTATGGTGTTGGAGACACTTATGAAGTCGCTGAAGCTGATCATGATGAGAAGTTGTCCAAGTTCCTTGATCGATGCAGGAACAGAAATATCAAATTGAAGAGATCCAAACTGAAACTGAAACTGAAACTGACCGAGGTGCCTTATCTGGGACATGTTGTAACCTCGGATGGATTAAAGATTGATCACATGAAAGTTGAAGTAATCACAAACATGCCCACACCAACGGATAAGCAGGGTATTCAGCGCATTTTAGGGATGACCAGGTAGAGGTGGCATTGATTCTGCCTATAGGATACATAACATACAAATGCATATCTGGCTGAATTGTGATCTGAGGATTCTGTTCTTAATTAAATAGACATAAAATGTGGATCCTCTGATGTGTCTGTAAAATGCTCCATATAACCATTAGAAGATTGTCTATTACTGGCAAACAAGGATAAGTTGGACCGGCGCAGAGAACACGTTTACAAGAAGTAGGAGGTGCACGGCAACGAGCAAACCCATTTTATTTGTGAAAAGTAGAGCAGATGCAGGTTAGTGCACATGCAGTGCATGATGATGAACTAGCTGCACACACCTTGCTCATAAGACTCTCACGTGGTTGGTTTAGCAAGTCAGTAATATTCGGATATACAGTGTACTCTGTCAATACCGGCATCACTCAGGACCAAATAAAAATGCCAGTTTTGACAGAGTGCCCGGTTTAGGCAGGTTGCAAGTTCACTTATGACGCTGGCACACATGGGAAGTTCACTGTCGTACTTTCACTTCAAAGGGTCAAAGGGTTTCACTTTAGCATTAACAACATGTTTGAATAAGAAACAAGGCAGTGTCTGAATGCACATTCATGTTTATTCATTCAAATAAAAACAAGGTATATTTTGTCAGGTCAACTCACATCTTGCATGTTTTGCCAGCCGAGACATTTTGGCGATACTGACTATTATACTATTGACATGATACGATTTTACCTTAAATAGTAAAATACTCTCGAATCAACTAAACTCTTGCTCGTTTTTACAGTCAAACTGCCCACTACATGTATTAATTACTCTATGTAAGTGACACGTACCACTCACACTTCCTATTTCTGAATAATCTCGGGAGTAACGCGCGAATTGTGTTCTTACATCATACAATTTTACCTTAAATACCCTGGAATCAATAACATGTAAACTCTTGCTCGTTTTTACAGTCAAACTGCCCACTATTAGTTACTCTATGTAAGTGACACGTACCACTCACTAATTAACAAGAAACTGATTGACACTTCCCGTTTCTGAATAATCGTGGGAGTAACCGCGAATTGTGTTGTTACATCATTTGGACCTAATTGCATCAAAGGGTTGCGCCTTCATGTGCCGGTTTTTACAGATTCGTTTTCATAACAACTTGTTCGTTGGGACTGAAAAACAATGCCGATATCCTGAGTAGACAGATGACGATGTTTACAGATGCTTCTACATGATAATTTAGTGCATTTCTGCCAGGACTGAAACTTTGTGCTGATGTAGACAGAGTGCAGGTGTTTACAGAGGCCGATATTGCCAGAGTCCACTGTATAGATATATATTTCGAGAGAATTAAACATGTCAAGGTAAGGTAAGCAAGGTCAGATAATACATTCTCAGGCCCAAGAAGTGGCATACAATGTTATTAAGTACATAGAGAATGAATGTACATCTTCGAAACAGGCACTGTTAAATGCTAGGAATGCCACCGGTTAATCTCTCTCTTCACCCATCGCACTACACTTGATCGCGGACAAGCACTACACTTGATCGCGGACAACCTGGGGCTCCTTCACTCACAGTGGCAAGCGCCAGTGGGCGGCACTCATACATGCTAATAAGGGTCAATTGTCAGGTTGGTGCTCCACTTCTCCTTGTTTGCCAGTAACAGATGTGTCTTAGAATGTAATGCTTGCTGTTCAAGTTTGTCCCAAGAAGCATATATGCTGAATGCGTTCTATATCTGTTGTGAAAACTGACTCAGGTTTGAAGAATTACATACACTTCATACATGCATTATGTTAAGCATACTTTTAAATGGCTGTGAAAGGAAAACAAAATGGTGGGAAGAAATATGAACAATAATCACCTGTCAGGAAGATTCCAGAAATATACCCCTCTGCATATCTTGGAATTAGGATAATAAACAAGCTGGAGAACGTTCCATACACCCAGTAGAACAACACACACATGAGCTGCATGATGCCTTTGGGATCCCTTACAAAATGGATCCTTCCCAAAACTGGGCATCTGATTGTGGACACAGTTGAAGGGAGAGGTTTTTCATCAGGTAATTGCAGTAATTCCATCAGTTCAGCAGCATTCCTCATAGACTTCATCTTGTAGACAATACTGAAAGATCAGATATTTCAGAGTTTATAGGCACCATAACTACCTTATTATAAAAGTATTGAGCCTATGCATGCTACAAATAGACTAATGGATGTCTCAAAATTTGTGAAAATGCTACACAGTGTAAAATCTTAATGTTTCATTGGTTACATTTCAGTCAAAGGCTGTCTCCCCAGCACAGTGTTCGCTTTCACACTAAATATGTTTCATTCGATTTCATCACGGCATTTTGGTTTAGTGACCCATTTGTTAATTGATCCTTAAATGTATGAGGAATTCGGTGATACATTTGTTGCAGCTCAGTGTGATGTAATAGGTGTCTCATGACTGGGCTTGGTGAAACGTGATTTCCAAAACATTATCCAAAGATGTATATACGTCTTTGCACTATACAATATCTCACTTCGACGTTCATATATTTTCCAAAACATCTCAACAGATTCTAGGTTTATCTGTAACTTTTCAGAATAACCAATGGTGATTTGACTAAAACCTGATAGATGTGATCCTATCCATGCTATCTAGCAGTTTCCTCACACATCAACAACAATGGAGCTGTGTTTAATTACTTAAAATGTCAACCTTAGCCACACTTAGTTCGGATCAGACCAACCATAAATTTCACCTTGACTAACTGGATCATTGGAAAGAGATTATGACATTGCCATAGACACACTCATGTGGGGGCTTATTCTTAATGAGCCTAAATAGACTGATCCAGTCTGTCTATCAAAACTGGCACATGAGTCAACTTGGGCCAATCAGCTGGCTGGGCGTGTTTTGTGGATTTGTCAGACTTACTTCCGCGGAGAAACGATGCCTCCGAAGCAATGTGCTTCGAATTATGCAATTCACACTCACGATATCTGTTACATATTGCTGTGATTTGATGAGTACCTTCAACAAAACCATTACGGTCAAGATTTGAGGCGGATCAAGCAATGAGATTAGCCTCACAATCAGTTAAATGTTGGTACTATCGTTCATGAAACCTACGTCTGATTGAAGGTGGGAATTTGCATGAATTTCCCCACTTCTGCACACATGCAAAACCATTACTAACAGACAACAACAAATAGCAGTTTAAGTGAGTGAGTGAGTTCAGTTTTACTCCGCTTTTAGCAATATTCCAGCAATATCACTGCGAAATGGGCAGCAGTTTAAGAGTTTGCAAGTGTTATAAACATGGACAAACTGTTTTTGCTTAACAATTTTAGTCAATACTGGGCATTGAGTAGGTCGGCCATAAAGCTGAAACGAGACAGGTTTGAGAGGCCTGAGACAATGTAAACAAATCTGAAAGCGATCTGATTTTGGTTAGAGTCAATCGCAATAGGAAAATCTTTTACATAAAAGAACAATGTGGTGGATATTGTTGCCTTGTGTCTTAGATATTCTTAAATTTGTCACACATTTTTATATTTTTCAAAGTTTCAAAATCACAATCTG
Source organism: Haliotis rubra (assembly GCF_003918875.1). NCBI lineage: Eukaryota > Metazoa > Mollusca > Gastropoda > Lepetellida > Haliotidae > Haliotis > Haliotis rubra. The sequence goes on from NW_025767420.1 coordinate 536,165, forward strand.
AAGGCCTGTAGCGCAAACTATTCGAGGAGTCAATGTGAGCAGATGCCTATCGCTCTAAATCAATGCAAAATTAATTCATACGAATGCCTATAAAATGTATGACTTGCATATTTCAGAATTTTTATGAAGAGATGGGACCTTGTATTGAATTACCTTACTCCAGAGGAAAACTATGTGTAAAGGGCATAATTCCTCTAGCCCCCGTTCCCCTAGCCCCCTGCTGTTATAAGCCACTATGTAAATGAGGTATAGGTGGGTAGTAGCTGGATATTGGTGGCTATATCAGCGTATGGACCGGATAGCGGTTAGGCTATGGAATCAGACGAAGAGCACATGTTCAGTTGACCTGCCATGTGGGCAGCCATTTAATGAGAGACAAAAGAACTACTAAAAACAGGATTGGAAAGCGGAATTAGACTAATTAAAGGGTATAAAAGTGGGACTGCGGAATCGGATCCACATTAAATGATAAAACAATAGGGAGCATTTAGGGGCTGCAAACACTGACCACATGTAAATGAGGTATAGGTGGGTAGTAGCTGGATATTGGTGGCTATATCAGCGTATGGACCGGATAGCGGTTAGGCTATGGAATCAGACAAAGAGCACATGTTCAGTTGACCTGCCATGTGGGCAGCCATTTAATGAGAGACAAAAGAACTACTAAAAACAGGATTGGAAAGCGGAATTAGACTAATTAAAGGGTATAAAAGTGGGACTGCGGAATCGGATCCACATTAAATGATAAAACAATAGGGAGCATTTAGGGGCTGCAAACACTTTTTTACAGCCGCCCCCAAATTTAGACACAAAATTTGCAAATTAAAAAGTAGGTCCACTTGACCATGTTACAGTCCCTGGAAATAAAGTCAGACACTGTCCTCTTGGACTTAAGATACGAGGTAGAGTCACTGTGTTTCATCGTCTCCGTCATTCTGGAGTTCTGGGAGACGCACCACCCGTGTCACAGGTCGGGAGATACTCCTTGTCGCTGACCATCACTTTCACTCTGCGTGTCCGTCCATCGGTACCGGGGAAAGTCTCGGCGACCCGTCCTACTGGCCACTGGCATCTGAGGAATTGTGGGTCAACAATTATTACAGTATCACCACACTGTAGTGCACGACAGTCCTTCTGCCATTTATGGCGCATCTGTAGGGTGGGAAGGTAGAACTTGAGAAAGTGACGCCAGAACTGATCGGCAATACTTGGCTGTGGCGCCACCGTCGTCTTCCTAGGAGTTCATTCTGCGGGTATACTACCTGTGGCAGTGAAGGGTCTCGCCGCCCCATGAGAAGCACATTGGGAGTCACAGGTTCAGCGTCTGAGATATCGGTAGGTACATACCCCAGTGGTTTCGAATTGAGAATGCCCTCAATTTCTATGAGAACGGTTCTCAACACAGGTTCAGTTACAGATTGATCACCAAGTGTAACCTTCAGTCCATTCTTGACAGATCGAATCTCCCTTTCCCAGGCTCCACCAAAATGCGGTGCATATGGAGGGTTAAACTGAAATTTGACCTGTTTCTCAAGCTGATTAGCCATCTCCGGTTTCATGGCGTTGAAGGCTTCGAGGAGCTCTGTCTCACCACCCTTGAAGTTTGTGCCACAGTCGGACAGCAGCTCACTGGGCTTGCCTCTATGCGAGATGAAACGTCTGAACGCCATGAGGAAGGAGTCAGCATCCATGCTATCTAGTAGATCGAGATTGACAGCTCTGGAAGTCATACACTTAAACAGTATTCCCCAACGTTTCTCGTTCCGTCGTCCAATCTTGATTCTCATGGGTCCAAAACAGTCCACTCCAGTGGAGAAAAATGACGGTCGGAACAGTCGAAGCCGGGCAAGAGGTAGGTCTGCCCTTTTTGGTGTGTTGGGTTTGGCACGCCAGGTCTGACACTCTGTACAGGTTCTCTGCTGACGACGGATAGCTTCTCTTCCCTGAATAATCCAAAAGAATCTGCGGGTTTCAGCTAGGATGCGCTCGGCCCCCGCGTGGAGAAGTTTCTCATCATAGTCCTTTATGATGAGTCTGGTGATGTGGTGTTTAGGGTCGAGAACAATGGGGTGTTTAGCACTGTGAGGTAGGATGTCCACTTGTCTCAGCCTTCCCCCGACTCGGATCATGCCGTCAATCCTGTCATACTCTGGGTCCAACTGGAGTAGTTTGCTGGAAGATTGCACTGGTTTGCCAGCCATCAGGGCTGTCAAATCTTCTGAGAAACTGTCTGTCTGTACCTGACGATATAGTTTTACCTCGGCCTGTTGTCGTCGACTCATGCATGGACTGGAGGAGGAAGCCGCCCCGTCTGGTAGCTGCATTGTGGCAGTTACAAGCAGGTCCCAGGTGTGGTAGTTCAGAAACTCTGGCATAGGTTCAACAGTAGCAGTAAGGCAGAATGTTTTCTTCAGTTCACAGGTATCTTCGGTAATTGCACTTGATGTTGGCCGGGGATTCGGCCAACGTTCCGGTTTGTCACATAGGAATAATGGCCCACTTTGCCATCGCGATGTACCACATAACTCTGCAAGGGTTTTGCCGCAAGTAATGTCATCAGCCGGGTTATCCTTGGTATTCACATAGCGCCAGTTGTTGATATCGGTCAGGTTCTGTATTTCAGATACTCTGGTTCCTACGAACACCTTGTACTGGCAGGAGTCGGAAAGCAGCCATGTCAGAACTGTTGTAGAATCGCTCCATAGGTTCACACTGTCAATGGATACAGTCAGTTCTTTGCTAAGCATTTCAGCGAGTTGGGCCCCTGTGAGTGCAGCACACAATTCCAAACGCGGGATAGATAACTGTTTCTTAGGAGCAACTCGACTCCTTGCGGCAACAAAGCTGACACCTGTGGTCCCATTCACATCTTCCGATCGGAGGTAGGCAACAGATCCATATATCCGTTCTGATGCGTCACAGAATATGTGGAGCTGTCTAATCACCGAGGAGTTGTCGATGTTCAGGTTGTGTGGGGTGTAGCACCCGGGGAGTCTAATCTGTGGGAGTTGGGGTAGCTCACCCTCCCACTTCATCCAGGCTTCATAGACCAGTCCAGAAGTGATCACCTTTTCCCAACTGGTTTGTCCCTTCCATAATTCTTGAACAAGTATCTTGGCACGGGCGGTAAATGGACACAGGTAGCCTATGGGATCGTACTGTGTGGCAAGGGTAGGGTAGATGACCCTCATGGTGAGTTCGGTGTACTCAATGGGTCGATATCTGTAGGTGATCGCATCAGTATCACATTGCCAACGGAGACCTAGCGTCGGCTCTTGTGTTTCACCAGTTCGTCCAAAGTTCAACCAAAGTTCACAATTGTCTGATCGGGACTCAGGGGGTAGGTCTTTCACTACATCAGGGATGTTGCTAGCCCATTGTCTGATATTTAAGCCACCTTTAGCTAGAACTGAACGAGTCTTGCTCACTAACTGCTGAGCCTCTTCAACAGTAGGCGTGCTATCCAAGCAGTTGTCAACATAGAAGGCCTGGTTAATACACCTGGCTACATCCTCATTACCCTCAATGTTGTCCATGACATGCTTCTGAAGCGCGAAAGTGGCGCAGCATGGGCTGCAGGTGGTGCCGAATGGTAGAACCTGCCATTCGTATACGATGGGGGTTTCTTCTCGTTTCATATCACGCCACAGGAATCTGAGCAAGGGTCGATCTTCAGGTAAGAGACGTATCTGATGGAACATCGCCTTGATGTCACCGGTTACCGCAACGGCGTGTTGTCGGAAACGCAAGAAAACACCCAGGAGTGAGGAGCCGAGTGTGGGTCCAGGGAGAAGGTTGGAGTTCAGTGACTCTCCATTGTGTTCGAAGGAACAGTTAAACACAAGCCTGTGTTTGTCATTATTCTTGACAACATGGTGGGGAATGTACCAGGATTCGCTGGTTGCTTCAGCCTTTTCGTCCGATATTGCTTTAACATATCCCGCATCAACCAGTTTGTGAATCTGGTCGCGATGTATTTCAGCGAGGTTGGGTTGTTTTTCAAGCCTTCTTTCGGTTCTCTTTAGATAGGGGGATTACTATGCCTTTACTTCCACTGAGTTGTGCATCAGCCTGCTTCCGAAGTAGGGGAGTAGCATAGTGAGTCTCACCATCCACGTCTATCTTTACTGTCCCGGAGTCAAGCGTGGTGATAGCTTGTTTGTCCTGTTTTGAACGTGTGACATCCTTCCCTGTATATGGCAAGACGTCGATCTGCCAGAGTCTGGCCACATTTTCAAGGAGATCACCTTTAAGCAGGGGTTTGGTTGAGGTAAGTAGACATCGGTCCGGATTGGAAGATCCTTGCGACGAGGGACTAGGACCTTGCAGGGACCATCCTAGTTTCGTGCAGACGGCTACTGGAGTTCCGGTGGGACCAAATTGTATGGGTTGCATGGGTAGGATGAGATCGGCATGGTCTGAGCCGACGAGGATAAGTGGAGTGGCTCTATTCACTTCAGGCAGGGTGGCAACTTGGAGGTGTTGCCACTGTTGTTGGAGGGACTCAACTGGATAGGTATATTCAGACAGGCATAAGTGTTCTGAGCTGAAGGCTCCGGGTAATGGGAAGCCTGAGGTTAGGATTGTCCCTTGGTGAGATCTCGAGGTTGACTGTCTCACCTTTACAGGTGAAGGATTCTCGACGAATGGTGGTCAGAAGTACATTATCTGGTTTGGTTTGAAGTCCAAGTCGTTTGACTGCTGTGGTCATGATCATTGTTCTCTGTGACCCGTCATCAAGCACTGCGAATGTCTCTATGGCTCCTTGTGGTCCAGACAGCAACACTGGCACTATCTTCAACATTACGCTGTGGGGAAGTGAAGGTTGGTCAACATACAGAGGCTGATCCTTCACCCCGATAGAGTACACTTTCTTTGAAACAGTCTGTACTGTGTCATGCAATACGGTAAGGTGGATCTCGTTACAGATGTGGCATGGCTTCTTCAGATTACACTGTTCAGTGTCGTGAGTGCGGGCACATTTCCAGCATCTATTTTTTGGATCTGATCCACTGGATTTTGTCATCAGTTGACAATGTCTTGAAAGTCTGGCAAACACTGAGGTGGTGATCTGATGCACTGCAGAAGGCACAAAATGTCCGGTAAGGAAGCGACGGGTTACTGGGAGGTTTCGCTGAAGTGGGATTTTTCACGATTGTTCGGTCCCTAATGTTGAACACAGCAGTAGGTACATTCTTGTTAGGACAGTTTTGGAAACCTTTGCTCCTCCTATCGCTGCTGTCAGTCCTGGTAGGGGGATCCTGTCTGTAGAGAGTAGTTGCTTGACTTGAAATGCGCTTGGCAAGTGCTTTGGTTTTCAACCACTCAGAGAAGTGGATAAGCGTATAGCTCTGGTCGTGATCACTCCCGATGATTCCCTTGTTGAGACAATATTCGACGAAACTGTCTCTATTAGCTGGCGGAAGCTTACCCATCAAGCGATCGACGTGGGATCCACACCTTAGTTCATAGCCATTTTCACCTTCAATGGATTGGAGCATGCCGGCCAGACGATGAACTGCAAGGGAAAGATTGTCGAATGCTTCACTGTCTCCAACACGAACAGGTGCCATGTTCATGAAAAAGGCTGTTTCGCTCTGCACAAGCTGGCGGGGTTGTCCGTACTTGTCCTTTAAGGCCTGTATAGCACTCCTGTAGGGGGTAATGTCGTGAAGGTAGGCTTCAGCGAGTTTCCTGGGTGGTCCATCCAGTCTGCCAAGTAAGACTTGGTACTTGTATGCTTCTGAAAGATGCTGGTGAACATCAAGCAAATTGTGCAAAGCCATTCTTAACACTGCAAAGTCCTTAGCTCTACCACTGGAAAACATTGGTAAGGTGGGCCTCGGAGCGCCGAACGTTGAGGCAATCAACAGTTCACTTGTACTTGGAGTAGGTGCTGGCGTCGGTAGGTACGGTGGGTGAGTTGGCGCTGCTAAGTGTAGTGGATGAGTTGGCATTACACTTGGTGGATGATAAGCTGCAGGGACTTGGAGGAAGTCAGGCTGTGTGTTTCCTGTATAGGGTTGTCTCCTAGGGAATGCTGATGGATGGGTTGGGTCCGTCCGGGACGTGGCTTGATGCTTCGGCACTGTTTGCTGAATGGACACTTCTTCACTTGACTGAACGGGTGATGGTTGAATCTCAGATGTAGGATTATTCAGGGGTGGATTAACACTGGATTGAGTTGGTGGTGGAAGCACCTCAGTGGTGGTTAATGTTGTATGTGTCACATTAGATTCCACTGGCTGATTAGAGTTAGAGTGGTTGACCATAGAGTCAATTAATTCGGCTTCTTGGAGTTCAGCCTCGGCTTGTCTCACCTGTCGGAGAATGGAAAGTCTGTTCTGGAGCTTCTCACGGTCACGAATTGCCTGACGCTCAGTTTCCTGAGCCTTCTTGTGAGCAAGCTTGATTTCCTCCTCCGCCCGTCTCTGAGCCAGAAATGATCTTTCATTTAAACTCTCAAGTTCCTTGTCGATTCTCTTTTCTTCTTGGCATCTAATTTTAAGTTCATTTAACTGAGACTGCTTCTTAAGCTTGTTAAGTCTAGCTGATTGTTGTCCTGATAATTGCGAACGAATCGAAGATTCTGAATTTCTTGATCTGCCTCCACTAGAATACCCTGTAACTTGAGACACAGATTTTGGTGCAGGGTTTGATTTGGTAGCCATTTAATGAGAGACAAAAGAACCACTAAAAACAGGATTGGAAAGCGGAATTAGACTAATTAAAGGGTATAAAAGTGGGACTGCGGAATCGGATCCACATTAAATGATAAAACAATAGGGAGCATTTAGGGGCTGCAAACACTTTTTTACAAGCCACTAATTAGTACCTCTAGCCCCTCGCTTGGCTGTTCTGTTAGCTGTCCTCACTCCCGTGTAACTGGATTAACTTCTACTAAGCTCGCTAGGTGTTTGAAGTTTTGACATATGATAGATTAAGTATGACGGTCCAAGAAGCCAACAACCATTTATTTATCCACGAGGAACTGTCCAGCAAAGTACAGCTTTTGCAAATTAAGTGTGGACAGCCTGCTCCCAAACGTAGGAAGCAATATGTAGATAGAGATGACAAGATTCAAGATCTGAATTAATATATTTGTGAATGTAAACAAATATAGAATCTTCATATTTGTTTTGTCAATTATTAGCAACAGTGATCATCTACTGGACAATAATGATCACTGAGCCGTGATTCTCTATTACATTGTATCTATAACAAGTACGGTAGTCACCTACTCACAACCAACACCTGACTAAACGAGAACTCCCAATTGTGAGACACATTAATTAATGGTTCAGTGCACATAGGTGGTGTTTCCACATCCCTACAATGAAAGTGGGATCAGCCCTGTTGTTGAAGAGTACCCATAGGAGGCATAGTTCATTGATGAGTTGATTAATGAAATAGATTATCAAAGATTTTATTTACACAGAAGAAATAGTTCATTACATATTTTATTTATTCAGAAGAATATGTAATTATGATAACACATTTTAATTGACTATTATGAAGTTTGAAAGTCATTTTGGTTTAAACATATTTTTTATCATTTATGAAAATGAATTGGGATTGGTGAACAAGCATTACTGCTTATGTTAACACCGCTCCCTTGCAACATAAAATACAAAATGAAATGGAGGATGTGACGTCATCAATATTGACTGTTGCATAAATATATTTTTAAGTACATATAAATATATAAAGATTACATCAAATACAACTCTTCTCTAAGTAGTCATAATTAGAGAGTTACAGTTATGTGTGTCTAACAAGCTATTGTAGGAATATAAATCCATCATGAGAAGGTTGTTGAGTTGATTTAAGTATTTTCCTGAGAAAATTTGAAGCGTTGTGTCTTGATGATGTGATCGTGGACAGATTCAACTATTTTCTGGTTTACACAAGAAGTAAATTCTTGTTTCGTTCAAAATGGTATCCAGGTTATAACGGGTAGTGTAAAATACATATTAATTCTTATCAAGTGGGAAAATAGTGTAGGGCGTTTTCACTCTGATATCGAAAAGAGCAACATGGACCGTCTGTTATACTTATCAGCATTTAGGTCACTACATCCGAGCCTGAGGCAGCAGTGAATGATTTGACAAAAACAAGAGCCATAATTAAGGTCAATAATAATCTTGTTTTCGGTTTTTGTAATTAGGTTTTTAAATTCTGTGAGACTACATGATTCTTGGTAGGGCATTCCATATATTTATTTTGTCGGGTAAAAAGGATTTGGCATAAGAGGCATTTCCTTGTATTTCAGAGTTATTTCTTAAACTATGGCTTGTAGTTTCGGAGACATGGTAAATCTGAGTAGGTAAATTAATTTCTCTTTCAAATGAACACGAAGTTACCTACACAAAGTGTTTACTTTTTAAGGACATTTACCTGAGTATGTTAATCAATTTATCTTATAGTTTCATTAAGTTACCTCCAAAAGATTCCAATAATTAGCTCGGGTTAATCCAGTCAATCAGACAGGGGAGTATGGTGTGTTTTCTTTGTCAATTACTTACCTACTCCACTGTCTCATAACTGGGAGTCTCACAAATGGGAGTGGACCTAATTAATAGTAGCAGTTAATCCAGTTACAGGGGAGGGAGTACACCTAAGAGAACAGCCAGGAGAGGAGCTAGAGGTACTAATTAGTAGCTTGAAACAATAGGAGGGGGGTGGGGTGGTGGTGGTGTAGAGTCGTGCAAAGTATAGTGAACTGCTGGAATATTGGTCAGAGTGAAGTAAAAGTGTATTTCTTAACAAAGAGTACATTATTTGTTTTGTAGGGCTCGATTTAGTGCTTTGTTACTTGCACTGGTGCAACGCAATATTACAAATATTTTCGAGAAAAAATTATTTTTGAGATATAATCAACAATAAATCTAACATTATAAGCATAAATATGTCAGCTCATTTTTCTTCTTAATCTCTGAATAGCTATGGCACTGAAATAATGCTATTCAAGTACACGTTTCGGCTATGACAGCTCTTGTAAACAGGGATCAGCTGTGTCTCTGTGTGGCTATGGTTTCATAGGTACTACATCACGGAAATATGTTTATGTGCACCAAAACCTCTGACGTTTTATCACACTACTTTGCAACTGGAATTTGGCTGGTGCAACTAGGTTTTTATCTTAGGTTGCACCTGGTGCAAGTAGACTAACCTCTCTTAAATCGAGCCCTGTTTTGAATTTTTATTATATCATAAATTATTTACATGAAGGGGAGGTATATTGGTGCATTTTCAGTGAAATAACACAACTCTCAATTTAATTAAATCACTGGAAATAATAGCAAGCCATGTTTTAATAACCTTGTGTCCTCTAGTAAACATGGAAAGGTAATAAAATAAATAATAATATAATTAAGTTATTAATAATTATTCAATTGATTGACATATCACATAAATATGATTTTAAGGCAGAACTAGGCAAACAAACACTATACATATCATGGCAGAACAATGACTTGGTCTTAACTGAGCTTGTTGGCGCCTGCATTAAGACATCTTTGTTTTTTGGTTTTTAATACAATATTTACTGAAAGGATAATGCTAAAATTTATTACTAGTATCATAACTCATGAAAGTTATTTCAACATCAAGATAATTTGAAAAACACAAAGGCTACATTTTGGTCACATAAAATTACAAAATTCTCAAATGATTTTTCATATAACTTGAATCAATATTTAATCATGTTTAACCCAATTTGATGTAATTCTTATTAAGAATCATCAGGAGTTGAGGTGCAGGGGTGGAAATAACCCATTGCCCGACGTCCGAGTCCAGTGTTTTTGTCTGTCGGGCAAGCAAATTTGTATATCACACTGTACCGATGTCCAGTTGACTTTCCAATGTTAATTATGTTGTTTATTTAAAAAATCAACAAGAAAACGGCCGGTCTAGTGGAAAAATTATCAGGGCAAGTGATTTTACATGTGCCACTGTACCGGAGTACACTAGCAATATTAAAAGTTATTTCCACCCCTGGAGGTGGTTTCCAATATTTGATGACTGAACCAGAGCTTAGCATTTATTGACATGTTGGTTTTTGACAAATTGATCAAGGTTTGTTGATGGTTATTTGGAATATGAGCTTCATATTTACTTGCACACTGGTTTGCAGATGGTGAAGGCTTCAGGGCATTTTCATGTGTTTTTTAAACTTTTGTTACAACTTTACCAAATTTGTGAACAACTTTAGTACACTTTTATGACAATTAAAGTACTGTCGGAAATGCTAGAAAAATGCTTTTTAGCCTTAATACTTTGATAAAGGTGATAAATGTACTATGTTGTCAATATATCAACTCGCCTATAGTGTACCTAATTTTTTTTCCAATCGATTTAACATTCCCATGCATTTAAAGGGCAGTTTACAGGAGAGAATATGGTACCAAAACAACAACTTAAGATTTTTTCAGAGTTCAACAACAGAAATCTGAAATAGTCTTTACATTTATGCTAATAATACAGGTGGTGTAAAAATATGAATCAACGTTTTTCTTTAACAAATAAATGTTGAATGTTTGTGTTACTTTACTTAATTATCGTTTCTTTATTGAAGAAATATTAATATAAATGTTAAGTCTTGATAAATAAGTTTCCCGTCATGCATGCATATCTTTATCACAGCGTCCACTATGGCCAACTATTTGCAGTCAATTGTTGCAAAGGTTTATACGTTTTTTGTGCTTGAAAAAGACAGAGGTAAACCTTTCATTAGTTTAGAAAGGGTTTATTGGTATGTCTTACCAACAAGTTTACAATATGCTCAGGTGTCAATTTCACTTGTCGATACCGTGCATGCTGATGACGTAACACAGGCAGTTAATGTTTGTATCAAATAACGTCCCACTACCCGTTATTTTTCTAAGTTTTTGGTATTTTCATCAGTAAAAACACATTTTAGGGCATGTCTCAAAATCTATTCCCTCGGTCTACATTAGGTAGATGTTTCTAAAAGTGATATTTGTTATTTAAGTAACTGTAATACCTCTGAATTTTAAATATAAGTCAAAAAGCATTTTTCTAGCATTTCCGACAGTACTTTAGTAAGTACCTCAGAAAAGGAAACAAATCAAAATTAGTGTTATGTCCTCTTGGGATATAGCCTCACATCCAGTAAAAGGTTATTATTCTTTAAGAAGCAATAATTTTGTCAATATGTAATTTTATTGACAAAAAGCTTTGAACTAACTTAACTTTTATTTACCATTCTTTTAATTCATTAAAAGATAAGAAATACATATTTTCAGATTATTGGTTTAACTAAATTTGAACAATGGATAAATAAATAGAGGCAGTGTTGGCAGATTATTCATAGATAAAGAAACGATCAGCAACTTGCACGTGTGGTTGTGTTCAAGGTTTTTATAAAATAATGAGGGGATTTTTTGCGGGGAAAAAAACCCCAAACAACAAAATTCAGTTACCCTTGCTCTGCTTATATCTTTGACGAATGTGAATTGCCTGACAGATTGGTTTGAAAGAAAATACGCTTCCCACTCTTAGCAGCTGGCTGATATGATTTTTCATCAATACATCAGTATCACAGGCGCACAGTTCAAGTCAATTACAATTCCGGTATTTTTTTCCGCCACGGTATTTGACAACAATAAAGCCAAAGGACAGCAAAAGAAAATTCTTCACGGTAAGTAAGATAAGAGAAAAATTAAAGATAACGTTATGAACCCTATAAAAAATATTAACTTAGTCGAGAGGATGTCCCACAACCAATATAATAGCAAGTTCAAGTTCACAAGTCATAGTTTCATTCCCTATCAATCTACTGTAAAAGAAACACTCAAATAGTCACACAAACAATTATTCGATGTAACTGTATGATATGAATATATTTATTATTTCACGAATGGCATGAGAAATTCTAAATGGCGATAACTGTTACAGTTAGTTGTGAGAAAAAACATCTATTTATACTACCATGATTCCCTTCTGCCGCATTATAGAAAAACAAGATTGGAGGCAGTGAATGGGCTGGATACATCGGTGAGCTAGAGGGCAGGGCTTATCGGCTGGGACTGGATCAGTCTACTGAAGTACAGTCTATTTTCCTACAACTAAAAAATAAAACCAGCTCTCCTCTCACATGATAAATCGTTCACTTCCTGCTATGAAATATTTCCTGCTGTTTACCTCTCCTACCGTGTGTACAGGGTGTCATTTATCAATCTCACGATCCATACATCCACTGAAATAAACGACCTCACACCACAGTAGAGTGTAAGTAATCTATGCCCACATTGACCATGCTATAACAGTATATAACTTGATGGCAGTTTTGGCGCGACAAGCCGCTGTGCTTTTAACAACTTATAGATTTTTTATCTGTAACTTGGTATGTCCCAGTAATTGGTTCTTAGCACGTTAGACTGGCATTTATCTATAGTTATTACTGAACACACTGAAGCTAATATTTGATGGCAAGTGTCTAACCCCTTTAACAAGGAATCAACAAATACCGGGAGTACTGCACTTTACCGGGCGCACTTTTTTAGATTAATTAGCGCTGTTGGGGTTCCCTAACCCTAGCCCTTACCCCTAACCCTAAGGATCGTAAAGGTTAGGGTATGCCACCCTTTACGATCCTTAGGGTTTAGGGTTAGGCACCCTTTACGATCCTTAGGGTTAGGGGTAAGGGCTAGGGTTAGGGAACCCCAACAGCGCTAATTAATCTAAAAAAGTGCGCCCGGTAAAGTGCAGTACTCCCCAAATACCCATTTCATTGTAATGTTTCAGTTTCATTTTAGGTTCCAATAATCAATAAAACTTGAAGCAAGGACTGGGACAATTATTTAAAAATTTCAGTATGAAATACCCACCACTATTTAGTTAACCCAAATCGGATTGAGTCTATCGTCGTGTCAAGTAAAAGAATGTTGTTTGAGGTGATTAGAGTTATTTACCCTTACTAAAGCAAGCACACTTTCCTTTCCAGGGCGTGACAGGTTCACCACAAAGATTGGTAACCTGCCCCACAAGATAACTGTTGTGTAGCGACCAGAACTGCGATAAACAGTCCACAATTTCGTAAAACCCTATTTACTGCGATTCTGCTCCCGGTTAAACTAAAAACTTAAGGCGATCGATGTGCGGAATATGATTTAGTTTTTATGGGGAAGCACAAATAAAGAAATCATTTGCATATTCCTTTGCGGATATGTAACCTGTGTTAACTGAGTTAACCTCCATTATTATTTGAGAGCATCTTAAGAGTTTATAATTATTTTTGTACTCGTCAATTATTCACTCACTTATATTATGCGGCAATTCCCACTCAAGCAAAACTCTCACTGTGTACTGTCTCATTTTACTGTTATTTTAAAATGCCAAAATAATTTAATCCAATATTTATAAAAAGGAAAATCTGAAATGAATTTTGTTTCTACTTTCAGGTCACAATAATATAACAGAATCGTCCACATTTACCAGAACAGTTCAAACGGTATAATTTATGTTTCTAAAATAATTCTGATTCTTGTCCTTGTAATTATCTTTGTGACTGCGTGTATGCCTGCATCCAGGCGTTCGTGGCCCAACTTCTCCAAATTTGCTGCATTTATACATGATCTTTTAACTTTAAATTAGTAGTTCTCGGACATCTCAACTGATTTGGGTACGGCTCAAGGTTGAAACAAGCAAACTGCATTTGATTTAAAGTGTTCAGAACAAAAGGCTGGGATGAATATATTGACTATGTTACATCTATAAATAAGACTGAAAGGAGGGTGTGTGTATATCAGATATCCTACGATCTAAGGGCGATATCAGACATATGAAAGGCGGGAAGGGTATATCGGACATAAAACTTCCACCACACAGAATGAAAGGCGGGAAGGGTATATCGGACATAAAACTTACACCACACAGAATGAAAGGAGTGAATGGTATATCGGACATAAAACTTACACCACAGAATGAAAGGAGGGAAGGGTATATCGGACATAAAACTTACACCACACAGAATGAAAGGAGGGAATGGTATATCGGACATAAAACCTACACGACACAGAATGAAAGGAGGGAAGGGTATATCGGACATAAAACTTACACGACGCAGAATGAAAGGAGGGAATGGTATATAGGACATAAAACTTACACCACACAGAATGAAAGGCGGGAATGGTATATCGGACATAAAACTTACACCACACAGAATGAAAGGAGCGAAGGGTATATCGGACATAAAACTTACACCACACAGAATGAAAGGCGGGAATGGTATTTCGGACATAAAACTTACACCACACAGAATTAATTAGGGAAGGGTATATCGGACATGAAACTTACTTCACACAGAATGAAAGGCGGGAATGGTATATCGGACATAAAACTTCCACCACACAGAATGAAAGGCGGGAATGGTATATCGGACATAAAACTTACACCACAGAATGAAAGGCGGAAGGTTATGTCGGACATCCAACTTACACAAAACAGAATGAAAGGTGGGAAGGGTATATCGGACATAAACTTAACACAACACAGAATGAAAGGCAGGAAGGTTATACAGGACATAAAACTTACACCACACATAATGTAAGGCGGGAAGGGTATATCGGACATAGAACTTACTCCGCACAGAATGAAAGGTGGGAATGGTATATCGGACATAAAACTTACACCACACAGAATGAAAGGCGGGAAGGTTATATCGGACATAAAACTTACACCACACAGAGTGTAAGGTGGGAAGGGTATATCGGACATATAACTTACACTCATGTAATGCGGCAAGGGTATATCGGACATATAGCTAACACCACACAGAAGGAAAGGCGGGAAGGGTATACCGGACATAGAACTTACTCCACACAGAATGAAAGGACGGAAGGGTATATCGGACATAAAACTTACACCACACAGAATTAAAGGAGGGAAGGGTATATCGGACATAAAACTTACACCACACAGAATGAATGGCGGGAATGGAATATTGGACATAAAACTTACACCACACAGAATGAAAGGCGGGAAGGGTATATCGGACATATAACTTACTCAACAGAGAAGGAAAGGCGGGAAGGGAATATCGGACATAGAACTTACTCCGACAGGAGGAAAAGCGGCAAGGGTATATCGGACATGTAGCTAACACCACACAGAATGAAAGGCGGGAAGGGCATATCGGAAATAGAACTTACTCTACACAGGAGGAAAGGTGGGATGGGCATATCGGACATAAAACTTACACCACACAGAATAAAAGGCGGGAAGGGTATATCGCACATAAAACTTACACCACACAGAATGAAAAGAGGGAAGGGTATATAGGACATAAAACTTACACGACACAGAATGAAAGGCGGGAAGGGTATATCGGACATAAAACTTACACCACACAGAATGAAAGGAGAGAATGGCATATCGGACATAGAACTTACTCTGCACAGGAGGAAAGGCGGGAAAATTATATCGGACTTAAAACTTACACCAACACAGAATGAAAGGCGGGAAGGGTATATCGGACTTAAAACTTACACCACACAGAATAAAAGGCGGGAAGGGTATATCGGACATAAAACTTACACAACACAGAATGAAAGGCGGGTAGGGTATATCGGACATAAAACGTACACCACACAGAATGAAAGGCGGGAAGGGTATATCGGACATAAAACTTACACCACACAGAATGAAAGAAGGGAATGGTATATCAGACATAAAACTTACACAACACAGAATGAAAGGCGGGAAGGGTATATAGGACATAAAACTTACACCACACAGAATGAAACGAGGGAATGGTATATCGGACATAAAACTTACACCACACAGAATGAAAGGAGGGAAGGGTATATCGGACATATAACTTACACCACACGGAATGAAAAGCGGGAAAGGTATATCGGACATAAAACTTACACCACACAGAGTGTAAGGTGGGAAGGGTATATCGGACATATAACTTACACTAATGTAATGCGGCAAGGGTATATCGGACATATAGCTAACACCACACAGAAGGAAAGGCGGGAAGGGTATCCCGGACATAGAACTTACTCCACACAGAATGGAAGGCGGAAAGGGTATATCGGACATAAAACTTACACCACACAGAATGAATGGCGGGAATGGAATATCGGACATAAAACTTACACCATACAGGATGAAAGGCGGGAAGGGTATATCGGAGATATAACTTACACCACACATAATGTAAGGCGGGAATGGTATATCGGACATAAAACTTACACCACACAGAATGAATGGCGGGAATGGAATATCGGACATAAAACTTACACCACACAGAATGAATGGCGGGAATGGAATATCGGACATAAAACTTACACCACACAGAATGAAAGGAGGGAAGGGTATATCGGACATAAAACTTACACCACACAGAATTAAAGGAGGGAAGGGTATATCGGACATAAAACTTACACCACACAGAATGAATGGCGGGAATGGAATATTGGACATAAAACTTACACCACACAGAATGAAAGGCGGGAAGGGTATATCGGACATATAACTTACACCACTCAGAATGAAAGGCTGGAAGGCTATATCGGACATAAAACTTACTCAACAGAGAAGGAAAGGCGGGAAGGGAATATCGGACATAGAACTTACTCCGACAGGAGGAAAAGCGGCAAGGGTATATCGGACATATAGCTAACACCACACAGAATGAAAGGAGGGAAGGGTATATCGGACATAGAACTTACACCACACAGGAGGAAAGGAAAGGGGATGGGCATATCGGGCATATCGGAAATGGGAGAACTTACTCTGCAACACAGGAGGAAAGGCGGGAAAATTATATCGGACTTAAAACTTACACCAACACAGAATGAAAGGCGGGAAGGGTATATCGGACATAAAACTTACACAACACAGAATGAAAGGCGGGAAGGGTATATCGGACATAAAACTTACACCACACAGAATGAAAGGCGGGAAGGGTATATCGGACATAAAACTTACACCACACAGAATGAAAGGAGGGAATGGTATATCGGACATAAAACTTACACAACACAGAATGAAAGGCGGGAAGGGTATATCGGACAAAAAACTTACACCACACAGAATAAAAGGCGTGAAGGGTGTATCGGACATAAAACTTACACCAAACAGAATGAAACGAGGGAATGGTATATCGGACATAAAACTTACACGACGCAGAATGAAAGGAGGGAATGGTATATAGGAGATAAAACTTACACCACACAGAATGAAACGAGGGAATGGTATATCGGACATAAAACTTACACCACACAGAATGAAAGGAGGGAAGGGTATATCGGACATAAAACTTACACCACACAGAATGAAAGGAGGGAAGGGTATATCGGACATAAAACTTACACCACACAGAATCAAAGGAAGGAAGGCTATATCGGACATAAAACTTACACCACACAGAATTAAAGGAGGGAAGGGTATATCGGACATAAAACTTACACCTCACAGAATGTAAGGCGGGAAGGGTATATCGGACATAAAACTTACACCACACAGAATGAAAGGCGGGAAGGGTATATCGGACATAAAACTTACACCACACAGAATGAAAGGCGGGAAGGGTATATCGGACATAAAACTTACACCACACAGAATGAAAGGCGGGAAGGGTATATCGGACATAAAACTTACACCACACAGAATAAAAGGCGGGAAGGGTATATCGGACATAAAACTTACACCACACAGAATGAAAGGAGGGAAGGGTATATAGGACATAAAACTTACACGACACAGAATGAAAGGCGGGAAGGGTATATCGGACATAAAACTTACACCACACAGAATGAAAGGAGAGAATGGTATATCGGACATAAAACTTACACCACACAGAATGAATGGCGGGAATGGAATATCGGACATAAAACTTACACCACACAGAATGAAAGGACGGAAGGGTATATCGGACATAAAACTTACACCACACAGAATGAAAGGAGGGAAGGGTATATCGGACATAAAACTTACACCACACAGAATGAATGGCGGGAAATGAAAGGGAATATATCGGACATAAAACTTACACCACACAGAATGAAAGGCGGGAAGGGTATATCGGACATATAACTTACTCAACAGAGAAGGAAAGGCGGGAAGGGAATATCGGACATAGAACTTACTCCCACAGGAGGAAAAGCGGCAAGGGTATATCGGACATGTAGCTAACACCACACAGAATGAAAGGCGGGAAGGGCATATCGGAAATAGAACTTACTCTACACAGGAGGAAAGGTGGGATGGGCATATCGGACATAGAACTTACTCTGCACAGGAGGAAAGGCGGGAAAATTATATCGGACTTAAAACTTACACCAACACAGAATGAAAGGCGGGAAGGGTATATCGGACTTAAAACTTACACCACACAGAATGAAAGGCGGGAAGGGTATATCGGACATAAAACTTACACAACACAGAATGAAAGGCGGGTAGGGTATATCGGACATAAAACTTACACCACACAGAATGAAAGGCGGGAAGGGTATATCGGACATAAAACTTACACCACACAGAATGAAAGGAGGGAAGGGTATATCGGACATAAAACTTACACCACACAGAATGAAAGGCGGGAAGGGTATATCGGACATAAAACTTACACCACACAGAATGAAAGGAGGGAAGGGTATATCGGACATAAAACTTACACCACACAGAAGAATGAAAGGCGGGAAGGGTATATCGGACATAAAACTTACACCACACAGAATGAAAGGAGGGAGGGTATATCGGACATAAAACTTACACCACACAGAATGAAAGGAGGGAAGGGTATATCGGACATAAAACTTACACACACAGAATGAAAGGAGGGAAGGGTATATCGGACATAAAACTTACACCACACACAGAATGAAAGGAGGGAATGGTATATCGGACATAAAACTTACACACACACAGAATGAAAGGCGGGAATGGTATATCGGACATAAAACTTACACCACACAGAATGAAAGGAGGGGAAGGGTATATCGGACATAAAACTTACACCACACAGAATGAAAGGAGGGAAGGGTATATCGGACATAAAACTTACACCACACAGAATGAAAGAAAGGGGGAATGGTATATCGGACATAAAACTTACACCACACAGAATGAAAGGCGGAAGGGTATATCGGACATAAAACTTTACACAACACAGAATGAAAGGCGGGAAGGGTATATCGGACATAGAACTTACACCACACAGAATGAAAAGGAGGAGGAAGGGTATATCGGACATAAAACTTACACACACACACAGAATGAAAGGCGGGAAGGGTATATCGGACATAAAACTTACACCACACAGAAGAATGAAAGGAGGGAAGGGTATATCGGACATAAAACTTACACCACACAGAATGAAAGGCGGGAAGGGTATATCGGACATAAAACTTACACCACACAGAATGAAAGGAGGGAAGGGTATATCGGACATAAAACTTACACCACACAGAATGAAAGGAGGGAAGGGTATATCGGACATAAAACTTACACCACACAGAATGAAAGGCGGGAAGGGTATATCGGACATAAAACTTACACCACACAGAATGAAATGGCGGGAATGGGGTATATCGGACATAAAACTTACACCACACAGAATGAAAGGAGGGAAGGGTATATCGGACATAAAACTTACACCACACAGAATGAAAGGAGGGAATGGTATATCGGACATAAAACTTACACCACACAGAATGAAAGGAGGGGAAGGGTATATCGGACATAAAACTTACACCACACAGAATGAAAGGAGGGAATGGTATATCGGACATAAAACTTACACCACACAGAATGAAAGGGAGGGAAGGGGTATATCGGACATAAAACTTACACCACACATGAGAATGAAAGGCGGGAAGGGTATATCGGACATAAAACTTACACCACACAGAATGAAAGGTGGGAAGGGTATATCGGACATAAAACTTACACCACACAGAATGAAAGGCGGCAAGGGTATATCGGACATATAACTTACACCACACAGAAGGAAAGGAGGGAAGGGTATATCGGACATATAACTTACACCACACAGAATGAAAGGCGGGAAGGGTATATCGGACATAGAACTTACACACCACACAGAAGGAAAGGTGGGATGGGCATATCGGACATAGAACTTACACCACACAGGAGGAAAGGTGGGAAGGGTATATCGGACATAAAACTTACACCACACAGAATGAAAGGCGGGAAGGGTATATCGGACATAAAACTTACACCACACAGAATGAAAGGCGGGAAGGGTATATCGGACATAAAACTTACACCACACAGAATGAAAGGCGGAAAGGGTATATCGGACATAAAACTTACACCACACAGAATGAAAGTAGGGAAGGGTATATCGGACATAAAACTTACACCACACAGAATGAAAGGCGGGAAGGGTATATCGGACATAAAACTTACACACACACAGAATGAAAGGAGGGAAGGGTATATCGGACATAAAACTTACACCACACAGAATGAAAGGGGAAGGGTATATCGGACATAAAACTTACACCACACAGAATGAAAGGAGGGAAGGGTATATCGGACATAAAACTTACACCACACAGAATGAAAGTAGGGAAGGGTATATCGGACATAAAACTTACACCACACACAGAATGAAAGGACGGGAAGGGTATATAGGACATAAAACTTACACGACACAGAATGAAAGGGAGGAAGGGTATATCGGACATAAAACTTACACCACACAGAATCAAAGGTGGGAAGGGTATATCGGACATAAAACTTACACCTCACAGAATGAAAGGAGGGAAGGGTATATCGGACATAAAACTTACACCACACAGAATGAAAGGAGGGAAGGGTATATAGGACATAAAACTTACACGACACAGAATGAAAGGCGGGAAGGGAATATCGGACATAAAACTTACACCACACAGAATGAAAGGCGGAATGGAATATCGGACATAAAACTTACACCACACAGAATGAAAGGAGGGAAGGGTATATCGGACATAAAACTTACACCACACAGAATGAAAGGAGGGAAGGGTATATCGGACATAAAACTTACACCACACAGAATGAAAGGAAGGGGGAATGGAATATCGGACATAAAACTTACACCACACAGAATGAAAGGAGGGAAGGGTATATCGGACATATAACTTACACCACTCAGAATGAAAAAGGCGGAAGGCTATATCGGACATAAAACTTACTCAACAGAGAAGGAAAGGCGGGAAGGGAATATCGGACATAGAACTTACTCCACACAGGAGGAAAAGCGGAGAAAGGGTATATCGGACATATAGCTAACAACACCACACAGAAGGAAAGGAGGGAAGGGTATATCGGACATATAACTTACACCACACAGAATGAAAGGCGGGAAGGGTATATCGGACATAAAACTTACTCTACACAGGAGGAAAGGTGGGATGGGCATATCGGACATAAAACTTACTCTGCACAGGAGGAAAAGGCGGGAAGGTTATATCGGACATAAAACTTACACCAACACAGAATGAAAGGCGGGAAGGGTATATCGGACATAAAACTTACACCACACAGAATAAAAGGCGTGAAGGGTATATCGGACATAAAACTTACACCACACAGAATGAAAGGAGGGAAGGGTATATAGGACATAAAACTTACACGACACAGAATGAAAGACGAGAAGGGTATATCGGACATAAAACTTACACCACACAGAATGAAAGGAGAGAATGGTATATCGGACATAAAACTTACACCACAGAATGAAAGTAGGGAAGGGTATATCGGACATAAAACTTACACCACACAGAATGAAAGGAGGGAATGGTATATCGGACATAAAACCTACACCTCACAGAATGTAAGGCGGGAAGGGTAAATCGGACATAAAACTTACACAACACAGAATGTAAGGCGGGAAGGGTAAATCGGACATAAAACTTACACAACACAGAATGAAAGGCGGGTAGGGTATATCGGACATAAAACGTACACCACACAGAATGAAAGGCGGGAAGGGTATATCGGACATAAAACTTACACCACACAGAATGAAAGGAGAGAATGGTATATCGGACATAAAACTTACACCACAGAATGAAAGTAGGGAAGGGTATATCGGACATAAAACTTACACCACACAGAATGAAAGGCGGGAAGGGTATATCGGACATAAAACTTACACAACACAGAATGAAAGGCGGGAAGGGTATATCGGACATAAAACTTACACCACACAGAATGAAAGGCGGGAAGGGTATATCGGACATAAAACTTACACCACACAGAATGAAAGGAGGGAAGGGTATATCGGACATAAAACTTACACCACAGAGAATAAAAGGAGGGAAGGGTATATCGGACATAAAACTTACACCACACAGAATGAAAGGAGGGAAGGGTATATCGGACATAAAACTTACACGACACAGAATGAAAGGAGGGAAGGGTATATCGGACATAAAACTTACACCACACAGAATGAAAGGAGAGAATGGTATATCGGACATAAAACTTACACACACAGAATGAAAAGGGAGGGAAGGGTATATCGGACATAAAACTTACACCACACAGAATGAAAGGAGGGAAGGGTATATCGGACATAAAACTTACACCACACAGAATGAAAAGGAGGGAAGGGTATATCGGACATAAAACTTACACCACACAGAATGAAAGGAGGGAAGGGTATATCGGACATAAAACTTACACCACACAGAATGAAAGGCGGGAAGGGTATATCGGACATAAAACTTACACCACACAGAATAAAAGGCGGGAAGGTATATCGGACATAAAACTTACACCACACAGAATGAAAGGAGGGAAGGGTATATAGGACATAAAACTTACACACACACAGAATGAAAGACAGAGGAAGGGTATATCGGACATAAAACTTACACCACACAGAATGAAAGGAGAGAATGGTATATCGGACATAAAACTTACACCACACAGAATGAAAGGAGGGAAGGGTATATCGGACATAAAACTTACACCACACAGAATGAAAGGAGGGAATGGTATATCGGACATAAAACTTACACACCACAGAATGAAAGGAGGGAAGGGTATATCGGACATAAAACTTACACCACACAGAATGAAAGGAGGGAATGGTATATCGGACATAAAACTTACACCACACAGAATGAAAGGAGGGAAAGGGTATATCGGACATAAAACTTACACCACACAGAATGAAAGGAGGGAAGGGTATATCGGACATAAAACTTTACACCACACAGAATGAAAGGAGGGAAGGGTATATCGGACATAAAACTTACACCACACAGAATAAAAGGCGGGAAGGGTATATCGGACATAAAACTTACACCACACAGAATGAAAGGAGGGAAGGGTATATCGGACATAAAACTTACACGACACAGAATGAAAGACGAGAAGGGTATATCGGACATAAAACTTACACCACACAGAATGAAAGGAGAGAATGGTATATCGGACATAAAACTTACACCACAGAATGAAAGTAGGGAAGGGTATATCGGACATAAAACTTACACCACACAGAATGAAAGACGGGAAGGGTATATCGGACATAAAACTTACACAACACAGAATGAAAGGCGGGAAGGGTAAATCGGACATAAAACTTACACAACACAGAATGAAAGGCGGGAAGGGTATATCGGACATAAAACTTACACCACACAGAATGAAAGGAGAGAATGGTATATCGGACATAAAACTTACACCACAGAATGAAAGTAGGGAAGGGTATATCGGACATAAAACTTACACCACACAGAATGAAAGACGGGAAGGGTATATAGGACATAAAACTTACACGACACAGAATGAAAGGCGGGAAGGGTATATCGGACATAAAACTTACACCACACAGAATGAAAGGTGGGAAGGGTATATCGGACATAAAACTTACACCACACAGAATGAAAGGAGGGAAGGGTATATCGGACATAAAACTTACACCACACAGAATGAAAGGAGGGAAGGGTATATAGGACATAAAACTTACACCACACAGAATGAAAGACGAGAAGGGAATATCGGACATAAAACTTACACCACACAGAATGAATGGCGGGAATGGAATATCGGACATAAAACTTACACCACACAGAATGAAAGGAGAGGAAGGGTATATCGGACATAAAACTTACACCACACAGAATGAAAGGAGGGAAGGGTATATCGGACATAAAACTTACACCACACAGAATGAATGGCGGAATGGAATATCGGACATAAAACTTACACACACAGAATGAAAGGCGGAAGGGTATATCGGACATATAACTTACACCACACAGAATGAAAGGCGGGAAGGGTATATCGGACATAAAACTTACACCACACAGAAAGGAAAGGCAGGAAGGGAATATCGGACATAAGAACTTACACCACACAGGAAGGAAAAGCGGGAAGGGTATATCGGACATAAAACTTACACCACACAGAAGGAAAGGAGGGAAGGGTATATCGGACATATAACTTACACCACACAGAATGAAAGGCGGGAAGGGTATATCGGACATAAAACTTACACTACACAGAAGGAAAGGAGGGAATGGGTATATCGGACATAAACTTACACCACACAGAATGAAAGGCGGGAAGGTTATATCGGACTTAAAACTTACACCCACACAGAATGAAAGGCGGGAAGGGTATATCGGACATAAAACTTACACCACACAGAATGAAAGGCGGAAGGGTATATCGGACATAAAACTTACACCACACAGAATGAAAGGACGGAAGGGTATATAGGACATAAAACTTACACGACACACAGAATGAAAGACGAGAAGGGTATATCGGACATAAAACTTACACCACACAGAATGAAAGGAGAGAATGGTATATCGGACATAAAACTTACACCCACAGAATGAAAGTAGGGAAGGGTATATCGGACATAAAACTTACACCGACACAGAATGAAAGGAGGGAATGGTATATCGGACATAAAACTTACACCTCACAGAATGAAAGGCGGGAAGGGTATATCGGACATAAAACTTACACCACACAGAATGTAAGGCGGGAAGGGTAAATCGGACATAAAACTTACAACACAGAATGAATGAAAGGGGTAGGGTATATCGGACATAAAACTTACACCACACAGAATGAAAGGCGGGAAAGGGTATATCGGACATAAAACTTACACCACACAGAATGAAAGGAGAGAATGGTATATCGGACATAAAACTTACACCACAGAATGAAAGTAGGGAAGGGTATATCGGACATAAAACTTACACCACACAGAATGAAAGACGGGAAGGGTATATAGGACATAAAACTTACACGACACAGAATGAAAGGCGGGAAGGGTATATCGGACATAAAACTTACACCACACAGAATCAAAGGCGGGAAGGGTATATCGGACATAAAACTTACACCACACAGAATGAAAGGAGGGAAGGGTATATCGGACATAAAACTTACACCACACAGAATGAAAGGAGGGAAGGGTATATAGGACATAAAACTTACACGACACAGAATGAAAGACGAGAAGGGAATATCGGACATAAAACTTACACCACACAGAATGAATGGCGGGAATGGAATATCGGACATAAAACTTACACCACACAGAATGAAAGGAGGGAAGGGTATATCGGACATAAAACTTACACCACACAGAATTAAAGGAGGGAAGGGTATATCGGACATATAACTTACACCACTCAGAATGAAAGGCTGGAAGGCTATATCGGACATAAAACTTACTCAACAGAGAAGGAAAGGCGGGAAGGGAATATCGGACATAGAACTTACTCCACACAGGAGGAAAAGCGGCAAGGGAATATCGGGCAAGGGAATATCGGACATATAGCTAACACCACACAGAAGGAAAGGAGGGAAGGGTATATCGGACATATAACTTACACCACACAGAATGAAAGGCGGGAAGGGCATATCGGACATAGAACTTACTCTGCACAGGAGGAAAGGCGGGAAGGTTATATCGGACTTAAAACTTACACCAACACAGAATGAAAGGCGGGAAGGGTATATCGGACTTAAAACTTACACCACACAGAATTAAAGGCGGGAAGGGTATATCGGACATAAAACTTACACAACACAGAATGAAAGGCGGGTAGGGTATATCGGACATAAAACGTACACCACACAGAATGAAAGGCGGGAAGGGTATATCGGACATAAAACTTACACCACACAGAATGAAAGGCGGGAAGGGTATATCGGACAAAAACTTACACCACACAGAATAAAAGGCAGGGAAGGGTATATCGGACATAAAACTTACACAACACACAGAATGAAAGGAGGGAAGGGTATATCGGACATAAAACTTACACCACACAGAATGAAAAGGAGGAATGGGTGGTATATCGGACATAAAACTTACACCACACAGAATGAAAGGAGGGAAGGGTATATCGGACATAAAACTTATACGGACACAGAATGAAAGGAAAGGGAAGGGTATATCGGACATAAAACTTACACAACACAGAATGAAAGGCGGGAAGGGTATATCGGACATAAAACTTACACCACACAGAATGAAAGGCGGGAAGGGTATATCGGACATAAAACTTACACCACACAGAATGAAAGGAGAGGGAAGGGTATATCGGACATAAAACTTACACCACACAGAATGAAAGTAGGGAAGGGTATATCGGACATAAAACTTACACCACACAGAATGAAAGGAGGGAAGGGTATATCGGACATAAAACTTACACGACACAGAATGAAAGGAGAGGAAGGGTACATCGGACATAAAACTTACACCACACAGAATGAAAGGAGGGAAGGGTATATCGGACATAAAACTTACACGACACAGAATGAAAGGACGGGAAGGGTATATCGGACATAAAACTTACACCACACAGAATGAAAGGAGGGAAGGGTATATCGGACATAAAACTTACACCACACAGAATGAAAGGAGGGAAGGGTATATCGGACATAAAACTTACACCACACAGAATGAAAGGAGGGAAGGGTATATCGGACATAAAACTTACACCACACAGAATGAAAGGCGGGAAGGGTATATCGGACATAAAACTTACACCACACAGAATGAAAGGCGGGAAAGGGTATATCGGACATAAAACTTACACCACACAGAATGAAAGGAGGGAAGGGTATATCGGACATAAAACTTACACCACACAGAATGAAAGGCGGGAAAGGGTATATCGGACATAAAACTTACACCACACAGAATGAAAGAAAGGAGGGAAGGGTATATCGGACATAAAACTTACACCACACAGAATGAAAGGCGGGAAGGGTATATCGGACATAAAACTTACACCACACAGAATGAAAAGGAGGGAAGGGTATATCGGACATAAAACTTACACCACACAGAATGAAAGGCGGGAAGAATTATATCGGACATAAAACTTACACCACACAGAATGAAAGGCGGGAAGGGTATATCGGACATAAAACTTACACCACACAGAATGAAAGGCAGGAAGGGTATATCGGACATAAAACTTACACCACACAGAATGAGAGAAGACATAAAACTTACACCACAGAATGAAAGGAAGAATTATATCGGACATAAAACTTACACCACACAGAATGAGAAGGCGGGAAGGGTATATCGGACATAAAACTTACACCACACAGAATGAAAGGAGGGAAGGGTATATCGGACATAAAACTTACACCACACAGAATGAAAGGAGGGAATGGTATATCGGACATAAAACTTACACCACACAGAATGAAAGGAGGGAAGGGTATATCGGACATAAAACTTACACCACACAGAATGAAAGG